>NC_069504.1:335424493-335571250 GCF_027579735.1 Bombina bombina | reverse complement strand
GATTATTCTATAAATTCACATTTTCTGGTAAGCAAAAATCCTAACTCATTCCTGAAAGTGATTGCAACTTTAGTCAATAGGTAAGGTTGTCAGTTTACTATTAAACAGTACCAAATTATAAATCCCATTTGTTGTAAATCCTAAAAAAAATCCTCATTTGAAGAGAGAAGCGCTCTACCAGGAACGGACAACAGCTTATCAGCTAGTTCTATGGCGATTTACCACCCGGAAGCAGCCTCTTTTAGACCAGTGTGCTTTTCACAAAGAATTTTTTTCCTGAAGTATATCAGTCTGATCCCGCCAAGTAAGGTCAGTCCAGCCCCGAAATACCAGGCAATTCTCCTCTGAACAAGGAACATGACAACCCCAGACGATCTTTTCGGCCTCCTATGGGCCTTGTCATTGAGGTGCAGCCACACTCTAAGCACACTGGGCAAGGAGTCCACGTCTGGTTTCCCCCATCACCCATATGGAGACTTCCCCAGGGTCATATTAATTTGCATGCCAAGAGAGAAGCGCTCTACCAGAAACAAACAACAGCTCATTAGCTAGTTCTATGGCGATTTACCACCCGGAAGCAGCCTCTTTTAGACCAGTGTGCTTTTCACAGAGGCAATACCAGGAAATTCTCCTCTGAACAAGGAACATGACAACCCCAGATGATCGTTTCGGCCTCCTATGGGCCTCGTCAGTGAGGTGCAGCCACATTCCTCTAAGCACATAGGTGGCCGAAACGATCGTCTGGGGTTGTCATGTTCCTTGTTCAGAGGAGAATTGCATGGTATTTCGTGGCTGGACTGACCTTACTTGGCGAGATCAGACTGATAAACGACAGGAAAGTTTTCCTCTGTAAAAAGCACACTGGTCTAAAAGAGGCTGCTCCTGGGTGGTAAATCGCCATAGAACTATCTAACGAGCTGTTGTTCTTTCCTGGTAGAGCTCTTCTCTCTTTGTATGCAAATGAATATGACCCTAGGGAGGTCTTCCTATGGGTGATGGGGGAACACAGACGTGGACTCCTTGCCCAGTGTGCATAGAGGAATATGGCTGCACCTCACTGACTAGGCCCATAGGAGGCCGAAACGATCGTCTGGGGTTGTCATGTTCCTTGTTCAGAGGAGAATTGCCTGGTATTTCGGGGCTGGACTGACCTTACTTGGCGGGATCAGACTGATATACTACAGGAAAGTTTTCCTCTGTGAAAAGCACAATGGTCTAAAAGAGGCTGCTCCTGGGTGGTAAATCACCATAGAACTAGCTAATGAGCTGTTGTTCGTTCCTGGTAGAGCGCTTCTCTCTTTGTATGCAAATTAATATGACCCTAGGGAGGTCTCGCTATGGGTGATGGGGGAAACCAGACGTGGACTCCCTTGCCTAGTGTGCTTAGAGGAATGTGTCTGCACCTCACTGACGAGGCCCATAGGAGGCCGAAACGATTGTCTGGGGTTGTCATGTTCCTTGTTCAGAGGAGAATTGCCTGGTATTTCGGGGCTGGACTGACCTTACTTGGCGGGATCAGACTGATATACTACAGGAAAGTTTTCCTCTGTGAAAAGCACACTGGTCTAAAAGAGGCTGCTCCTGGGTGGTAAATCGCCATAGAACTAGCTAATGAGCTGTTGTTCGTTCCTGGTAGAGCGCTTCTCTCTTTGTATGCCTAAAAAAAATCCCACCATGGTGAGACAAATGTCAAATACAAAGAAGAATTGGGTTTCCATCAATGTAATTGATATAAGGTGTATTTATCTAGGGCTAGATCACGAGTGATGTTCTAATAGTTATGTGCGAGTGAAAAGGGGTTTATCACGGGCATTACAAGTTGAAAGTAAATGCGATTGCTTGAGTGCAATTGAAGTTAACACACGTCAGGTTAGCGTGACCTCATTGCTTAAAAATACATTACAAAGTACATTTATCATCATAAAAACACAATCTAATGAAAATAATGTAAAAAAATTTGCACAAAAAATGTATAAGGACTCAAAGATATGAGGTCTCAGGTGTTAGAAAAAAAGGCATAAACTGTATAAAGATATATTATATATATATATATATATATATATATATATATATATATATATATATGTGTGTGTGTGTGTGTGTGTGTGTGTTTATATGTGTGTACATATGTATTTATGTATTTATATGTGTATATATCTATTTACAGACATACGTACACATAGAAACACATAAATACATATGTATACATATATAGACATATGAAACACACAGAGGTAGTAAAAGCGCTAGTGTCTAAGTAATCCCTAAGGGATTATGAGAGAACACCAGTCTCTGTAGATGTACAGTCCTCCTATGTGGCACCCAATCAGTCTTTAGTTGATGTGTGGGAGGAACAGATCCAAAATGTCTCGCAGCCTAATCCCCAAAGCAAAATGAATCCCTCACAAGGGAAATCCCAGCAGAATCTAAGACCAACAGAAGAAGGAAGGGCGCACAAACACAAGGATCCTGGTGCAGTATGTTATGATTCCACAGAATTAAAACATGATCATAAGCCAAATGAGTACTCACTTGTACCAACCTCAGCACATGAGGTATGATGACAGCAAGGGGGCTTTTCACAGCCTGTTTGATCCTCCTGGTTGTGCTGTTGCAGCTGGCTTATCCACTTATTGAAGTCCTCGTCAAGGTCTCTTCCAAAAACTTGGGTCCCTATACAGCCACACAATGCAGGCTCACATTCAAACAACAGTTGTTTGAATGTGAGTTTGAATGTGAGCCTGCATTGTGTGGCTTATGATCATGTTTTAATTCTGTGGAATTATAACATACTGCACCAGGATCCTTGTGTTTGTGCGCCCTTCCCTCTTCTGTTGGTCTTATATATAGACACATATTTATATATATGTACATTTGAGCCCTTTGCAGTTAAGTAGAAGAAAAGGAAAAAAACATATTTATGCACTATTCATATTTAAGTGTTATAGTGTTTATCTACTGTAAATATTTCACATTCCAATGTTCTGCACATAGCAGAATATGTTCTAATTATTTATAAATAGATATTCTTATCTATATGTGTATTTATCTATACCTATATATAATCATACATATATATATTGCACTAAAATACCATAAGATATATGTAGAAATATGTATTTATGAATAAATGGAACATATTCTGCTATGTAAAGAACATTTGAATGTGAAATATTCATATTTTCATGTCAGGTTAGCACACTTGAGAATATGCAATGCGGTTTGGGTGCGAGTAGGGTGTTTTTCCCCAACTTTTTTTGCTCCATTGAATTCTATGGGGTAATAGGTTATTATGCGTGCATTATTGTAAGTTCAGCTTCTTACACTCGTCGGGTTAGGGCGCGATCGAAAACAGTTTGCTTTCAACTTGTAATACTTCTAGTGCAGTTAAAGGGACATTAAACCCAAAATTTTCTCACCTGGGTGCTAAGCTGATTTGAGGGGTTTTTATGTTTTATTTTTTTAAATATATATTTTTTTAACTTTTTTTTTTAAGATCCCCAAGACTTATACCGTTGGGAAGGTTAGGCAATTACCTTTCCAACGGTGGGTCTTGGGGGTCTGTAGCTGCTTAAATGCCTGAGATACAGGCCAGAGAAGGAGTGGGTGGGTGGGAGAGTGCTAGCGAAGGGTAATTAAGGGATTATCTATCTTTTAAAACAACACAAATTCTGGTGTTGACTGTCCCTTTAACGATTCAGACAGATAATGCAATTTTAAGCAACATTCCAATTTACTTCTATGATCTAATTTGCTTTATTCTTTAGATATCCTTTGTTGAAGAAATAGCAATACACATGGGTGAGCCAATCACACGAGGCATCTATGTGCAGCCACCAATCAGCAGCTACTAAGCCTATCTAGATATGCTTTTCAGCAAAGAATATCAAGAGAATTAAGCAAATTAGATAATAGTAGTAAATTAGAAAATTGTTTAAAATTGAATGCTCTTTCCAAATCATGAAAGAAAAAATGTAGGTTTCATGTCCCTTTAATGCTCGAGTGGGAGCGCTAAATAACTTGTAACCTGGCCCTTAATGTGTGAAATTCAAGATAACAGAAAAAAGCCCTTTCATGGTCAATCAGACATATTTAGAAATGCAGAGCCGGACTAGTAAATCAGACTGTCCCTAGAAAATGTTTGAAGACCGTACACTGTCCCTTTAAATTCTGGCAGCACATACTGCCTCACTCACTGGAACACAATAATGAGAATTACCAAGAACAAATGTTTTGAAACTTATTTGCTGATATGCTACTAAAATATCACGTGCTCCATCCCTGCAATGCAATACATAAACAATAACAATAGGGTGAGTTCCTTACAGGTTTCACTGACAGTTAGTTGCTCCCTATCACTTTTATCTCCTACCTTATAAATTACAATCTCCCTTCATACTCTTTTGGTCTCAGGCTTAGGCCCCCGCCCTTAGTTATACCACCAGCACTAATAGCAAACCCTAGTATGGCAAGAATTCAGTCAGAGCAAGCAAATAGCTTACACAGCTACCGTTCAAGAGCTAAAAACTACTACTCCTGAAATTATTCTTTTTTCTTATTACTACATTTTCTCTCTTTTCCTACCCTTACCCTATGTGACACTTTCTACACCTCACATCTTTTTCCAATCTTGTGTTGTTTTCTCTGATTTTAATTTTGAACTTCTTCATAGTACATCAATTTATTGTATAAATAATTTTTCTTTTAATGCCTTCACATAGTTTTAACATTACATTTATCCCTATATTGATTGTTCAAACTAACTTGAGGCAGCAAAGAGGCCTATCTAAATATAAACATAAAGCTTCATTATTATCAACATTGTAATGTCAGCCTAACATGCTGCAGCATAGTATGTACACCTGTTTCTAGGCAACAGGAAGCTTCACCAATGTGATATCATATATTGCTGATGATGCTGTGGCTGTCAAATCTTCTCAGTCAGACACACCAAAGCAGTGCAGGTGCAAGCAGCACAAGGATTCTACCAGCAAATAGGTGAGGAAAAAAATACCTATGATTTATATTAACAAGAATTCAACTAATTGACATTTTAATCAATTAAAAACCATAACCAATGCCCATGTAAATTCAACTTGTCACACTACTGAATATCTTTTGAGGCTTGTACATTATTCATGAGATAAACACATTTTCTCTTGTTAAGTGTAGTCAGTCCACGGGTCATCCATTACTTATGGAATATATCTCTTCCTAACAGGAAGCTGCAAGAGGATCACCCAGCAGAGCTGCTATATAGCTCCTCCCCTCACATGTCATATTCAGTCATTCTCTTGCAGCCTAACTAGATAGGTCTAGGAAAAAGAGAAGATGCAGGCACTACTATGGATAGCTTAAAAACAATGAGTCTTTATTTGAAAAGCCATTAAAAAATTAAACAGCTACAACCGCTGTAAAGACGTGAGTAAAGGTACAAAAATCGACAGAGGCAAGGCAGGGTAGAAAAATAGACATAGAAAATTGTCTGACTAGTTTCGAGTACGGACTGTACTCTTATTCATAGACATGCAGAGAGGAGGCTAGACTCGCCTTTTAAAGGGAAAACTGGTGTCTGAAAATTCAGCTGATGTCCATTACTATTGATTGGGACATAAACTTCAGTTAACCCCTCAAAGACAAGTCACGCCTAGTCTCTGTTGGAAAGATTAAAAACAAAGAACGAAATTCTCAGATTATTGTTCTTATTTTAAACAGTGTTACACTCAATATCAGTTAGTGTTTTAATGGGTGAGTCATGGAACAGAGACAGTTGGCGATCTATGTACAATATCATAAGTGTCATTAGAAAATTATTGTTCTATTAATGTGTAATACAAAGTTTATAGAAGCTGTGCCATGGTTACATATGCCTTGTATCCTTATCTGTTACAATTAGGCAAAATTACTGTTATACAAGATAGAGAACAGTATTAAATAATTGTCCTATTGTAGTTTTTCGAATTATAAGAAAATGTAAAACATAAACTTAGAAATATGCTAAACTAATGGTAGCATGAATATTGAATACACAGTGTCTAATAAACAATGTTAAATAATAATCCTGTTATGGATTTTAGGGTTATGACTTGATATAAACATGAACTTAAAGATATGCTAAACTGGTGATGACATATATGTTAAATGTACAATTCATATATACCCTAAAAAGTAATAAACCAATTCTAAATACAAGATTATATATTTTGGGGTATGAAAAGAAAAGAATGACACTAGGTAAAGAGTTAGATACTAGGAAAGTCCAAAGGCTATACATAGTGTATTTTATTTATTGCTTTAATTATCAATGAAAAAATTAATATCGCATTCACGATTCATTCCTTTAGGAAAGCGTGTTTGCAATTTTAGCATCCAGAAGAGTTCTTTTCTCTCTAGGGACTTAAATTTGTTGCCCCCTCTGCTAGATAGATTTACAATGTCAATTATTTTAATAGTGATATTAGCCTCATTAGAAAAATGTAAGCTATTAAAATGGTTCGCTACAGCAGAGTCTTTGTTATAATTTTTAATATCTCTGGCGTGTTCGTTATAACGTTTTCTAACTTCTCTAGAAGTTTGACCTGTATATTGTAATTTACAGATATTGCATGTCAGGAGATATACCACAAAAGTGGTGCTGCAATTGGCATAAAAATCTGTACTGTATTCTGTCCCTGTACTAGTGCTAGTGTATGTGTTCCCTTCTTGAATATGTGAACACATATTACAGTTGCGACTACCACATTTGTAATTTCCTTTTTGTGTCAGCCAGTTGTGTTCCTTTCTTTTATTTCTAGTGACTAGGCTAGGTGATATGGCCTGTCCTAGGGTTTTTGATCTTTTGGGAACATATTTGATATTGTTGATAAAGGGTCTGAGGATATCATCGCCTGAAAGTATATGTGCATGTTTTTGCATAATTTTTACAATATCATTGTACTGTTTGGAATATGCTGTGGTGAAAACAATTGCTTCTTTAAAGTTAGATTCTTTCTTTTCCTTGCCTCTGTCGATTTTTGTACCTTTACTCATGTCTTTACAGCGGTTGTAGCTGTTTAATTTTTTAATGGCTTTTCAAATAAAGACTCATTGTTTTTAAGCTATCCATAGTAGTGCCTGCATCTTCTCTTTTTCCTATACCTACATAGTGGCTGGGTTTCGCCACTGCTACGGCACTCCGTTGGCTCTCTATGGAAGGACTATACTGAAACCGGCGTCACTTCCGGCTGTCTCGCTGAGCCCGCAGACGCTGCCAGGAACGCCGCACCTAAGTAACTAGATAGGTCGCTGTGAGAGGTCTGTGGTGTTTTTTAACTTAGTTTATTTCTACAATCAAAAGTTTGTTATTTTAAATGGCACCGGAGTGTGCTGTTTATTCTCAGGCAGCATTAGAAGAAGAATCTGCCTGCGTTTTCTATGATCTTAGCAGACGTAACTAAGATCCACTGGCTGTTCTCATCTGAGGAGTGAGGTAACTTCAGAGAAGGGGAATAGCATGCAGGGCCCCCCTGCAAATGAGGTATGTGCAGTAATTATTTTTCTGAGGAATGGAATTGACTGAGAAAATACTGCTGATACCAATGTAAAGTAAGTTCAGCCTTAAATGCAGTGATAGCGACTGGTATTAGGCTGATGAGTGTGTGTACACTGAATGTATTTTTCTAAGGAATGGAATTGACTCTGAAAATACTGTTAATACTGAAATAATGTATGAGCCTTAACTGCAGTAAAAGCGACTGGTAGCAGGCTTATTAATAACAATTCATAACTTTTCAAATGTATGTTTAAAACGTTTACTGGCATGTTAATCGTTTTTTGTGAGGTACTTGGTGATAAAACTTATTGGGGCATGATTTTTACCACATAGCCATCTTTGTTTTCTGCATAGAAACAGTTTTCTGAGCTTCCCCACTGTTGTAATATGAGTGGGAGGGGCCTATTTTAGCGCTTTTTTGCGCAGTAAAAATTCAGTCACAATCTGTCTACTTCATCCTCCATGATCCAGATCGTCTCTAGAGAGCTCAGGGGTCTTCAAAATTCTTTTTGAGGGAGGTAATCAGTCACAGCAGACCTGTGACAGTGTGTTTTGACTGTGAGAAAAACGTTAATTATTAAATTGTTAATCCGTTTTTGGGTATTAAGGGGTTAATCATCCATTTGCTGGTGGGTGCAATCCTTTGCTAACTTAATACATTTACTGTGAAAAATTGGTTGCTATAACTATTTTGGTTCATTGTTATTTCAACTGTAACAGCTTTTTGTGCTTCTTAAAGGCACAGTAGCGTTTTTTATATTGCTTGTAAATTTATTTAGAAAAGTATTTCCAAGCTTGCTAGTCTCATTGCTAGTCTGTTTAAACATGTCTGACACAGATGAATCTCTTTGTTCACTATGTTTAAAGGCCAATGTGGAGCCCAATAGAAATTTATGTACTAATTGCATTGATGCTACTTTAAATAAAAGTCAATCTTTACATGTAAAGAAATTATCACCAGACAACGAGGGGGAAGTTATGCCGACTAACTCTCCTCACGTGTCAGTACCTTCGCCTCCCGCTCAGGAGGTGCGTGATTTTGTGGCGCCAAGTACATCAGGGAGGCCCTTACAAATCACTTTGCAAGACATGGCTACTGTTATGACAGAAGTATTATCTAAATTGCCAGAATTAAGAGGCAAGCGCGATAGCTCTGGGTTAAGGACAGAGCGCGCGGATGAGGTGAGAGCCATGTCAGATACTGCGTCACAGTTTGCAGAACGTGAAGACGGAGAGCTTCATTCTGTGGGTGACGAATCTGATCCAGGGAGACTGGATTCAGAGATTTCTAATTTTAAATTTAAGCTTGAGAACCTACGCATATTGCTAGGGGAGGTATTAGCGGCTCTGAATGATTGTAACACGGTTGCAATTCCAGGAAAATTATGTAGGTTGGATAGATACTATGCGGTACCGGTGTGTACTGACGTGCTTCCTATACCTAAAAGGCTTACAGAGATTATTAGCAAGGAGTGGGATAGACCTGGTGTGCCCTTTTCCCCTCCTCCCATATTTAGGAAAATGTTTCCTATAGACGCCACCACACGAGACTTATGGCAGACGGTCCCTAAGGTGGAGGGAGCAGTTTCTACTTTAGCTAAGCGTACCACTATCCCGGTGGAGGATAGTTGTGCCTTTTCAGATCCAATGGATAAGAAATTAGAGGGTTACCTTAAGAAAATGTTTGTTCAACAAGGTTTTATCTTACAGCCCCTTGCATGCATTGCGCCTGTCACTGCTGCGGCGGCATTCTGGTTTGAGTCTCTGGAAGAGGCCATTCGCACAGCTCCATTGGATGAAATTATGAACAAGCTTAAAGCACTTAAGCTAGCTAACGCATTTGTTTCTGATGCCGTCGTACATTTAACCAAACTTACGGCTAAGAACTCCGGATTCGCCATCCAAGCACGCAGAGCGCTATGGCTTAAATCCTGGTCAGCTGACGTGACTTCTAAATCTAAATTGCTTAATATTCCTTTCAAAGGGCAGACCTTATTCGAGCCCGGCTTGAAAGAAATTATAGCTGACATTACGGGAGGTAAGGGCCATGCTCTACCTCAGGACAGGGCCAAATCAAAGGCCAAAGAGTCTAATTTTCGTGCCTTTCGTAACTTCAAGGCTGGAGCAGCATCAACTTCCTCCACTCCAAAACAGGAAGGAGCTGTTGCTCGTTACAGGCAGGGCTGGAAAGTTAACCAGTCCTGGAACAAGGGCAAGCAGGCCAAGAAACCTGCTGCTGCCCCCAAGACAGCATGAAGAGAGGGCCCCCTATCCGGAAACGGATCTAGTGGGGGGCAGACTTTCTCTCTTCGCCCAGGCTTGGGCAAGAGATGTCCAGGATCCCTGGGCGTTGGAGATCATATCTCAGGGATATCTCCTGGACTTCAAAACTTCTCCTCCACGAGGGAGATTTCATCTTTCAAGGTTATCAGCAAACCAAATAAAGAAAGAGGCGTTTCTACGCTGTGTACAAGACCTTTTACTAATGGGGGTGATCCACCCAGTTCCGCGGACGGAACACGGGCAGGGATTCTATTCAAATCTAATTGTGGTTCCCAAGAAAGAGGGAACCTTCAGACCAATCTTGGACTTAAAAATCCTAAACAAATTTCTAAGAGTTCCATCATTCAAAATGGAAACTATTCGAACCATCCTTCCCATGATCCAAGAGGGTCAGTACATGACCACAGTGGATTTAAAGGATGCCTACCTTCACATATCGATTCACAAGGATCATTATCGGTACCTAAGATTTGCTTTCCTAGACAGGCATTACCAGTTTGTAGCTCTTCCCTTCGGATTAGCTACGGCTCCAAGAATCTTTACAAAAGTTCTGGGCTCACTTCTGGCGGTACTAAGACCGCGAGGCATAGCGGTGACTCCGTACCTAGACGACATTCTGATACAAGCGTCAAGTTTTCAAACTGCCAAGTCTCATACAGAGATAGTTCTGGCATTTCTGAGGTCGCATGGGTGGAAGGTGAACGTGGAAAAGAGTTCTCTATTACCACTTACAAGAGTTCCCTTTCTAGGGACTCTTATAGATTCTGTAGAGATGAAAATTTACCTGACAGAGGCCAGGTTATCAAAACTTCTAAATGCTTGCCGTGTCCTTCATTCCATTCCACACCCGTCAGTAGCTCAGTGCATGGAAGTAATCGGCTTAATGGTAGCGGCAATGGACATAGTACCATTTGCGCGCCTGCATCTCAGACCGCTGCAATTGTGCATGCTAAGTCAGTGGAACGGGGATTACTCAGATTTGTCCCCCCTACTAAGTCTGGATCAAGAGACCAGAGATTCTCTTCTATGGTGGCTCTCTCGGCCACATCTGTCCAAGGGGATGACCTTTCGCAGGCCAGATTGGACGATTGTAACAACAGACGCCAGCCTTCTAGGCTGGGGCGCAGTCTGGAATTCCCTGAAAGCTCAGGGATTATGGACTCAGGAGGAGAAACTCCTCCCAATAAATATTCTGGAATTAAGAGCAATATTCAATGCTCTCCTAGCTTGGCCTCAGTTAGCAACTCTGAGGTTCATCAGATTTCAGTCGGACAACATCACGACTGTGGCTTACATCAACCATCAAGGGGGAACCAGAAGTTCCCTAGCGATGTTGGAAGTCTCAAAGATAATTCGCTGGGCAGAGTCTCACTCTTGCCACCTGTCAGCGATTTACATCCCAGGCGTAGAGAACTGGGAGGCGGATTTTCTAAGTCACCAGACTTTTCATCCGGGGGAGTGGGAACTTCATCCGGAGGTCTTTGCTCAACTGATTCTTCGTTGGGGCAAACCAGATCTGGATCTCATGGCGTTTCGCCAGAACGCCAAGCTTCCTTGTTACGGATCCAGGTCCAGGGACCCGGGAGCGGTGCTGATAGATGCTCTGACAGCCCCTTGGGTCTTCAACATGGCTTATGTGTTTCCACCATTCCCGATGCTTCCTTGTTTGATTGCCAAGATCAAACAGGAGAGAGCTTCGGTGATTCTGATAGCGCCTGCGTGGCCACGCAGGACCTGGTATGCAGACCTAGTGGACATGTCGTCCTGTCCACCGTGGTCTCTACCTCTGAGACAGGACCTTCTAATTCAGGGTCCTTTCTACATCCAAATCTAATTTCTCTGAGGCTGACTGCATGGAGATTGAACGCTTGATTCTATCAAAGCGTGGCTTCTCTGAGTCGGTTATTGATACCTTAATACAGGCTAGGAAGCCTGTTACCAGAAAAATTTACAATAAGATATGGCGTAAATATTTATATTGGTGCGAATCCAAGAGTTACTCATGGAGTAAGGTTAGGATTCCTAGGATATTGTCCTTTCTACAAGAGGGTTTAGAAAAGGGCTTATCTGCTAGTTCGTTAAAGGGACAGATTTCTGCTCTGTCTATTCTTCTACACAAACTTCTGGCTGAAGTTCCAGACGTTCAGGTTTTTTGTCAGGCTTTAACTAGGATTAAGCCTGTGTTTAAGACTGTTGCTCCGCCGTGGAGCTTAAACTTAGTTCTTAATGTTCTTCAAGGCGTTCCATTTGAACCCCTTCATTCCATTGATATCAAGCTGTTATCCTGGAAGGTTTTGTTTTTGATGGCTATTTCCTCGGCTCGAAGAGTCTCTGAGTTATTTGCCTTACATTGTGATTCTCCTTATCTGATTTTTCATTCAGACAAGGTAGTTCTGCGTACTAAACCTGGGTTCTTACCTAAGGTAGTTACTAACAGGAATATCAATCAAGAGATTGTTGTTCCATCACTGTGTCCTAACCCTTCTTCAAAGAAGGAACGACTTTTGCATAATTTGGACGTAGTCCGTGCCCTGAAGTTCTATTTGCAGGCAACTAAAGATTTTCGTCAAACTTCTTCCCTGTTTGTCGTTTACTCTGGACAGAGAAGAGGTCAAAAGGCTTCGGCTACCTCTCTCTCTTTTTGGCTTCGTAGCATAATACGTTTAGCCTATGAGACTGCTGGACAGCAGCCTCCTGAAAGGATTACAGCTCATTCTACTAGAGCTGTGGCTTCCACCTGGGCCTTTAAAAATGAGGCCTCTGTTGAACAGATTTGCAAGGCTGCGACTTGGTCTTCGCTTCACACCTTTTCAAAATTTTACAAATTTGACACTTTTGCTTCTTCGGAGGCTATTTTTGGGAGAAAGGTACTTCAGGCAGTGGTTCCTTCTGTTTAATGTTCCTGCCTTGTCCCTCCCTTCATCCGTGTACTTTAGCTTTGGTATTGGTATTCCATAAGTAATGGATGACCCGTGGACTGACTACACTTAACAAGAGAAAACATAATTTATGCTTACCTGATAAATTTATTTCTCTTGTAGTGTAGTCAGTCCACGGCCCGCCCTGTCTTTAAGGCAGACCTAAATTTTTATTAAACTCCAGTCACCACTGCACCCTATGGTTTCTCCTTTCTCGTCTGCTTTGGTCGAATGACTGAATATGACATTGAGGGGAGGAGCTATGTAGCAAGCTCTGCTGGGTGATCCTCTTGCAGCTTCCTGTTAGGAAGAGATATATTCCATAAGTAATGGATGACCCGTGGACTGACTACACTACAAGAGAAATAAATTTATCAGGTAAGCATAAATTATGTTTTTCCACTGCCAATGCAGAATTGTACAAATTGCTTATGTGATGTATGTCAGTTAGGATCATAACAATGGTATGTTGATATTTTCAATTTTGTTGTACAGTGACAGTGCAGCATTAATAACAAAGCATCAATAGAATATTGCTTTTTTTCTGACTTGATGTGAAAGTCATCCAATATTTAATGCTGTTTATCAAGTCATTGCATTAGTTAGCAGCCCAGATAGAGGACTTGTACAAGTACAATTTGATATCCCTACATAAACCATTAACTAAGCTGGCAGGGCTTTTTTGCATTTTGTCATTAAATATAGGAATCACTCAAACAAATGACAAAAGGTACATATTATCCATTAGGGATACAGTTTTAACCATATCATATTCTAATTTCTCAGCCATCATTACACATGGATAGGATTTTTTTCAGTGTGGAATACAGAGCTCACTACAGGTGCAAAGCCAGATCTTTGTGTGTTGCACTTTAACACTAATATATCCAGCACTTAAAATAGCTGAATGCTGCTACTCTCTGCCATATTATGGATTCGTTTGACAAAAGAATATCCAAATAAAGAATTTTGCACATACCTAGTTTTAAAGGTATATGCCATTGTTTACTTCATTACCTGCAGAACAACCTCTCATGTAAGAGCATTATCTACACATTTAAATAAAGACTATCATATTACCTTATATATTCTGAGGAGCAAATCATAATTTTCTATATATTTGTTTTCCATAGAATTATTGTACATTTCTTTCTTTACACTTGCTATTTCTACTATGTCAGATGTTTCTTATGCAAAAATCCCCACCATCTAATCAATAAAAAGCAATCTTCACTCTTAGGAATGTAGTTTTTCTTACTCTGAGATACATTAAAGCATTTCTTGTTGGCACAACTTTTATTAAAGGGACAGTATTCACCAATTTTCATATAACAGCATGTAATAGACACTACTATAGAGAAGAATATGCAAAGATACTGATCTAAAAATCCAGTAAAAAAACTTTTAAAAACTTACTTAGAAGCTCCAAGTTTAGCATTGTTGATGAAGTTAGGCTTGGACACCCAGTGAAAGGGGCTGGGAAACCAGTAAGAGCAGACACCCCCCCCCCCTCCACCCCTTATCTGCATATGAAAAGACAGATTAGACAAACAGGAGCCAACAGTAGTCTGTAAACAAGTATATACATCTGATACTTTGGGACTTGGTTAGGAATATGAAAATCAGCACAATGTTATTAAAAAATAAGCAAAACTATACATTGTTACAAAAACACTACCAGATGGGCTTTATAAATGGGTCATCTACAAAACATTTATGCAAAAAAAATCTAATGTACAATGTCCCTTTAACTCAAGCAAATTTAGACAACATACTGCTTCAGTCATGTTTGTTTGACAAAATGCTTTGGTTGGTTGGTCATACGATTGGTAGGTAGGTCGATCGGTAGGAAGGTAGACCGGTAGGTCGATCGTAGGTAGATCAGTAGGTCGATTGGTAGGTAGATCGAAAGGTAGGTAGGTGGATCGATAGTGATAGCTAAGCTAATCAAGTTTTCTATTCTTATCATGACAAGCAGGACATGGAAAGTGGGAATCTAGAAGGAACAAAGATTTCTGATCAAGGCAGTCTTACAAGTAATTTATAAAGGTAAGGTAAGAAGAAAGGCTTCATTACCAAATACAGATAAAAGGTATGTTCATACATCTCACTGTTATGCCTTTATGTTAGTGTTTATATTCCTATTACGAGATTTACTCAAATTATGTGTGACATAGTTAGATATTATAGAAATGTCTTAAAAATGGCAGTTTGGAAAAATGTAAAAGTAGTACTGTTACCACAGTTGCACTGTTTAATATTATACAATCTAAAATGCTCACAATAAAAAGTAGGATCCACTGGAGGGACAAAAAGCACCATGAAACCAATCTCACATAGGTTCCATTTATTAAACTTCGGGCAGATAGGATTCGCTACTGCAAATCCTGTACACAAAACATCTCTGTGAGCAGACAGCATATGCTGTCCCTATTTAACATTGTTTAAGCTTTGTACCAGCAATGTTGTGTAATGACGCCCCATGCTCGTTGGCAGCCAATCGGCTGCTAGCAGGGGCTGTCAAGCATCCCTATCAGATTGGATCAGGATTATTTAAATTCACCACCTTTTAGGTGGCAGACAGGTTAAGTAGCAGCAGTCTTAAGACTGCTGCTACTTACCTATCATTTCAGGCAAGTCTGAAACGATAGGCCTCTGAAGCAGCAATCATTGTTTGGTAAATGAGTAGGCATGGTTAGGCTATCATATCAGACGGAAAGAGGTTTGCAAATTATTATTTGTAGCAGAAACATCTGGTCATAGTAAATATGTCTAGATATATATATATATAGTATTTGAATGATGGGATTCTATAGAATTACTATTCAAAATAAAACGTAACAATGTAGTAAAAAGCTGAAAAGAAAAGCATAATGAAATATGGCATTCCTAACTTAGATGTGTCTGCAGACTTGGAGCTTGACTACCCTACGTTTCTCCTACATGACCCGTTGAGCATTTTTTTTTACTTTTTCAAATTTTTGCAGTGGAGCTCAGTCTATGTCATATCCTGTACTGGAATGCCATGTTTTTTTCTAGAGATCATTTTACATATAGAAGACGTATGCAGTGTTGTGAGAAAAAAACAACTGTAAATGTGAACTCTGACAACTGCTTAAGCAGCCAGATTTGCTTAATAAATCCTAATAGTTAAGGGGTAATATATGGCACCTTTTACATGAGGGCAAAGCTCAATAAATTAGCCTATTGTTCACATAAATAATTGTTATTTAAGCTGTTACAGATTTAATATATTTTATCCATGTTTACTGTGTTCAAAACTTCAATCCTCAACCTTACATCATCCTAGCTATTATGGTTTGCCCAGTGGCATTCTGTTTTTAACAGAAAAAAAATTATATATGAAATTCTAATCTACAGGTAACAATAATGGGGCATATTTATCAAGCTCTGTATGGAGCTTTAGGCCCCTTGTTTCTGGTGAGCCTTCAGGCTCGCCGGAAACAGAAGTTATCAAGAAGTTATGAAGCAGAGGTCTAAAGACCGCTGCTCCATAACTTGTCCTCCTGCTCTGAGGCGGACATCGAATTCGATCGGGTTGATTGACACGCCCTGCTAGCTGCTAAAGACCACTGCTCCATAACTTGTCCGCCTACTCTGAGGCAGACATCGAATTTGATCGGGTTGATTGACACGCCCTGCTAGCGGCTAAAGACCGCTGCTCCATAACCTGTCCGCCTGTTCTGAGGCAGCGGACAGAAATCGACCTGATCAAATACGATCGGGTTGATTGACACCCCCTGCTATTGGCCGTGAATCTGCAGGGGGTGGCCTTGCACCAGCAGTTCAGCAGAACTGCTAGTGCAATGATAAATGCAATGATAAATGCCAACAGCGTATGCTGTCGGCATTTAGCCATGTGCAGCGGACATGATGTGCTACTTCTTTTTCTATTAAATTATATATGATATTTCTCTTTCAATTTTTAAATAAAAACTTGTATTTTTTGTAAGGGAACAAGTATGGAAATATAGCAGAATGTTTGTATTTTGATATGCAACAATTGATTGTTTTTTTCTGGTTGAGTTACTTTTTGTTAGCCATCTTAAATGTGTATGATTAGATTCATTGAACATCTCTGTGAAATGTTTAAATATTACTGAGATTTTTTTATTTAAAAAAAAAAGAAGCAGTTTAGATAAACTAAAAGTCACATTTTCATCACAGTTACACTAATTGTATAAGATGTGAATGCTCACAATAAAAAAGTAGATTCCACCAGAGAGATTAGAAAGCATCATAAAACCAATCTCATATAAAGTAGTCTTAATTATGCAATAATATGAGATGGAAAGGGATTGGCAAATT
Organism: Bombina bombina; assembly: GCF_027579735.1. Lineage (NCBI taxonomy): Eukaryota > Metazoa > Chordata > Amphibia > Anura > Bombinatoridae > Bombina > Bombina bombina. Next base: position 335,554,189 of record NC_069504.1, on the reverse strand, counting down.
ATTATTAGTAGCAGAAACATTTTGATCATTGTAAATATGAATAGATATATAGCATTTGAATGATAGGATTTTATGGAATAATTATTCAAAATTAAATAAAAATGTAGCAAAAAATCTGAAAAGAAAAGCATAATACAATATGGCATTCCTAACTTAGATGTGTCTGCAGACTTGGAGCTTGACTACCCTACGTTCTCCTACATGACCCGTTGAGCATTTTTAAAAACTTTTTTAAATTTTTGCAGTGGAGCTCAGTCTGTTGCATTTCATGTACTGGAATTCCATGTTTATTTTTTTTTCTAGAGATGATTTTTTTTATATATAGAAGAAGTGTACAGTGTTGTGATATAAAACAAACTGTATATTTAAAGCTGATAACTGCTTAAGCAGCCAGATTTGCTGAATCAACTCTAACAGTTAAGGGTTTATAGATGCACCTATTACAAGGGGAAAAGTCTCATTAAATAAGCTTATTGTCCACATACAAAATTGTTCATTAACTTGTTTCAAATTTTATATATTCTTAGCCTTTCATCACCCTAGTGATTATGGTGTGACTAGTGGCATACTATTTTAACAGATAAAAATGAATTATATGAAATTCTAATCTACATGTAACAATAATATGTTCAAAGTTTCTAATGTCATTTGATAAATCTAAATTTGAAACCATTTTATTTGGCTAACAATAATACCAAAATCACGTTGCATCGATTGCTGACCTTAATCAGGCATTTCAGTGTTAATTAATGTTAGTTTACAACTCCTTACAAATGTAATAATCCTCACCTATTGACATATAGTTTAAATACACTCAATAACATTTATTTATACAGGGAGTGCAGAATTATTAGGCAAGTTGTATTTTTGAGGATTAATTTTATTATTGAACAACAACCATGTTCTCAATGAACCCAAAAAACTCATTAATATCAAAGCTGAATAGTTTTGGAAGTAATTTTTAGTTTGTTTTTAGTTATAGCTATTTTAGGGGGATATCTGTGTGTGCAGGTGACTATTACTGTGCATAATTATTAGGCAACTTAACAAAAAACAAATATATACCCATTTCAATTATTTATTTTTACCAGTGAAACCAATATAACATCTCAACATTCACAAATATACATTTCTGACATTCAAAAACAAAACAAAAACAAATCAGTGACCAATATAGCCACCTTTCTTTGCAAGGACACTCAAAAGCCTGCCATCCATGGATTCTGTCAGTGTTTTGATCTGTTCACCATCAACATTGCATGCAGCAGCAACCACAGCCTCCCAGACACTGTTCAGAGAGGTGTACTGTTTTCCCTCCTTGTAAATCTCACATTTGATGATGGACCACAGGTTCTCAATGGGGTTCAGATCAGGTGAACAAGGAGGACATGTCATTAGATTTTCTTCTTTTATACCCTTTCTTGCCAGCCACGCTGTGGAGTACTTGGACGCGTGTGATGGAGCATTGTCCTGCATGAAAATCATGTTTTTCTTGAAGGATGCAGACTTCTTCCTGTACCACTGCTTGAAGAAGGTGTCTTCCAGAAACTGGCAGTAGCACTGGGAGTTGAGCTTGACTCCATCCTGAACCCGAAAAGGCCCCACAAGCTCATCTTTGATGATACCAGCCCAAACCAGTACTCCACCTCCACCTTGCTGGCGTCTGAGTCGGACTGGAGCTCTCTGCCCTTTACCAATCCAGCCACGGGCCCATCCATCTGGCCCATCAAGACTCAATCTCATTTCATCAGTCCATAAAACCTTAGAAAAATCAGTCTTGAGATATTTCTTGGCCCAGTCTTGACGTTTCAGCTTGTGTGTCTTGTTCAGTGGTGGTCGTCTTTCAGCCTTTCTTACCTTGGCCATGTCTCTGAGTATTGCACACCTTGTGCTTTTGGGCACTCCAGTGATGTTGCAGCTCTGAAATATGGCCAAACTGGTGGCAAGTGGCATCTTGGCAGCTGCACGCTTGACTTTTCTCAGTTCATGGGCAGTTATTTTGCGCCTTGGTTTTTCCACACGCTTCTTGCGACCCTGTTGAATATTTTGAATGAAACGCTTGATTGTTCGATGATCACGCTTCAGAAGCTTTGCAATTTCAAGAGTGCTGCATCCCTCTGCAAGATATCTCACTATTTTTGACTTTTCTGAGCCTGTCAAGTCCTTCTTTTGACCCATTTTGCCAAAGGAAAGGAAGTTGCCTAATAATTATGCACACCTGATATAGGGTGTTGATGTCATTAGACCACACCCCTTCTCATTACAGAGATGCACATCACCTAATATGCTTAATTGGTAGTAGGCTTTCGAGCCTATACAGCTTGGAGTAAGACAACATGCATAAAGAGGATGATGTGGTCAAAATACTCATTTGCCTAATAATTCTGCACTCCCTGTAAGAATTATGATTTTTATGTTTTTGCTTTTTTCTAATATACATTCAATACAATGCAACTGTTTTAAACATGTACTGTTAGAAATAAAATATCTTACTTTTGTCCTGTTCTCCTTTCAATATACACCTTTAACCAATGCAGCTCTTAGTGAATATAGGAGTAATGTTTTATATCTATATGAATTATCTATATCATGTCATATGTAGTACATACTCTTTCCAGAGTATAACATTCTGTGTCATACAGTACTAAACTTGTGTGTGTACTTGTTATTTAGCAGTTCTAGGTTTGGCTTGCAAAGATATCTTTAGGGTATTTTTCCAAAAAATCAAGAAAGTAAATTTAATTTATTTTATTTCCTAACCTAAAAGTCACACTATTTGTGTGAGTAATAAATATTGTAAACTAAGCAGATGTAATGAAAGTTAGATAAGTAAATAGAAAGCTAAATTATGCCTTGGGATGGGTGTTTGAAACTTGACCATACCTCAATTAAAAATCACATAGCTATTGGAAAGATAGTATAAACTTTCTAGGTTAAGCTTGTTATTTTGTTGTGGGTTTTGTACTTGATATTGTTAGATAGAGAACATGCAAGTGATATGAATGTAGAATCTACAGATGAAAAAACATAATTTATGTAAGAACTTACCTGATAAATTCATTTCTTTCATATTGGCAAGAGTCCATGAGCTAGTGACGTATGGGATATACAATCCTACCAGGAGGGGCAAAGTTTCCCAAACCTCAAAATGCCTATAAATACACCCCTCACCACACCCACAATTCAGTTTAACGAATAGCCAAGTAGTGGGGTGATAAAGAAAGGAGTAAAAAGCATCAACAAAGGAATTTGGAAATAATTGTGCTTTATACAAAAAAATCATAACCACCATAAAAAAGGGGTGGGCCTCATGGACTCTTGCCAATATGAAAGAAATGAATTTATCAGGTAAGTTCTTACATAAATTATGTTTCCTTTCATGTAATTGGCAAGAGTCCATGAGCTAGTGACAAATGGGATAGCAATACCCAAGATGTGGAATTCCACGCAAGAGTCACTAGAGAGGGAGGGATAAAAAATAAAAACAGCCATTTTCTGCTGAAAAACTTAATCCACAACCCAAAAAAATAAGTTTATTCTCATAAATGAAAGGAAAAAACGTTAATCAAAAGCAGAAGAATCAAACTGAAACAGCTGCCTGAAGAACTTTTCTACCAAAAACTGCTTCTATAGAAGCAAATACATCAAAACGGTAGAATTTACTAAATGTATGCAAAGAAGACCAAGTTGCTGCTTTGCAAATCTGATCAACTGAAGCTTCATTCTTAAAAGCCCACGAAGTAGAGACTGATCTAGTAGAATGAGCTGTAATTCTCTGAGGCGGGGGTTGACCCGACTCCAAATAAGCTTGATGAATCAAAAACTTTAACCACAAAGCCAAGGAAACACCAGAAGCCTTCTGACCTTTCCTAGAACCAGAAAATATATCAAATAGACTAGAAGTCTTCCTGAAATCTTTAGTAGCTTCAACATAATATTTCAAAGCTCTTACCACATCCAAAGAATGTATGGATCTCTCCAAATAATTCTTAGGAATAGCACACAAGGAAGGGACAACAATTTCTCTATTAATGTTGTTAGAATTCACAACCTTAGGTATGAATTTAAATGAAGTCCGCAAAACCGCCTTATCCTGATGAAAAATCAGAAAAGGAGATTCACAAGAGAGAGCGGATAATTCAGAAACTCTTCTAGCAGAAGAGATGGCCAAAAGAAACAACACTTTCCAAGAAAGTAGTTTAATGTCCAAAGAATGCATAGGCTCAAACGGAGGAGCCTGTAAAGCCTTCAAAACTAAATTAAGACTAAAAAGGAGGAGAGATTGATTTAATGACAGGCTTGATACGAACCAAAGCCTGCACAAAACAGTGAATTTCTTCTGTTATGTGTGATCAGTCCACGGGTCATCATTACTTCTGGGATATAACTCCTCCCCAACAGGAAATGCAAGAGGATTCACCCAGCAGAGCTGATATAGCTCCTCCCCTCTACGTCAGTCCCAGTCATTCTCTTGCACCCAACGACTAGATAGGATGTGTGAGAGGACTATGGTGATTATACTTAGTTTTTATGACTTCAATCAAAAGTTTGTTATTTTACAATAGCACCGGAGCGTGTTATTACTTCTCTGGCAGAGTTTGAAGAAGAATCTACCAGAGTTTTTTACTATGATTTTAACCGGAGTAGTTAAGATCATATTGCTGTTCTCGGCCATCTGAGGGAGGTAAAGGCTTCAGATCAGGGGACAGCGGGCAGATGAATCTGCATTGAGGTATGTAGCAGTTTTTATTTTCTGAATGGAATTGATGAGAAAATCCTGCTATACCGTTATAATGACATGTATGTATACACTTCAGTATTCTGGGAATGGTATTTCACCGGAACTACTCTGTTAAAGGTCACTAATCCTTTTTAATAAATATTATCATGTTAAACGTTTTTGCTGGAATGTAGAATCGTTTACATTGCTGAGGTACTGAGTGAATATATGTTTGGGCATTATTTTCCACTTGGCAGTTGTCTGCTTTAAATTGTGACAGTTTCGTTTCTCCTCACTGCTGTGTGTGAGAGGGAGGGGCCGTTTTTGGCGCTCTTTTGCTACGCATCAAAAATTTCCAGTCAGCTACTATTATATTTCTTGCATGATCCGGTTCACTGACAGATCTCAGGGGTCTTCAAACTTCTTTGAAGGGAGGTACATTCTCTCAGCAGAGCTGTGAGAATTTTATATTGACTGTGAATAAAAACGTTACTCTATAATTTTTTATGTCAAATTTAGTTATTGTTATTTACTAATGGGAACAAACCTTTGCTAAAAGTTGGGTTATTTTAAAGTCGATGCTATAACTGTTTTTCAGTTCATTATCTCAACTGTCATTTAATCGTTTAAGTACCTCTTTGAGGCACAGTACGTTTTTGCTAAAAAAGATTATAACCAGGTTGCAAGTTATTGCTAGTGTGTTAAACATGTCTGACTCAGAGGAATTTATCTGTGTCATTTGTTCCAATGCCAAGGTGGAGCCCAATAGAAATTTATGTACTAACTGTATTGATGCTACTTTAAATAAAAGTCAATCTGTACAATGTGAACAAATTTCACCAAACTGCGAGGGGAGAGTTATGCCGACTAACTCGCCTCACGCGGCAGTACCTGCATCTCCCGCCCGGGAGGTGCGTGATATTATGGCGCCTAGTACATCTGGGCGGCCATTACAGATAACATTACATGATATGGCTACTGTTATGACTGAAGTTTTGTCTAAATTACCAGAACTAAGAGGCAAGCGTGATCACTCTGGGGTGAGAACAGAGTGCGCTGACAATACTAGGGCCATGTCTGATACTGCGTCACAGCTTGCAGAGCATGAGGACGGAGAGCTTCATTCTGTGGGTGACGGTTCTGATCCAAACAGATTGGATTCAGATATTTCAAATTTTAAATTTAAATTGGAGAACCTCCGTGTATTACTAGGGGAGGTCTTAGCGGCTCTCAATGATTGTAACACCGTTGCAATACCAGAGAAACTGTGTAGGTTGGATAAATACTTTGCGGTACCGGCGAGTACTGGCGTTTTTCCTATACCTAAGAGATTAACTGAAATTGTTACTAAGGAGTGGGATAGACCCGGTGTGCCGTTCTCACCCCCTCCAATATTTAGAAAGATGTTTCCAATAGACGCCACCACTCGGGACTTATGGCAAACGGTCCCTAAGGTGGAGGGAGCAGTTTCTACTTTAGCTAAGCGTACCACTATCCCGGTGGAGGATAGCTGTGCTTTTTCAGATCCAATGGATAAAAAATTAGAGGGTTACCTTAAGAAAATGTTTGTTCAACAAGGTTTTATATTGCAACCCCTTGCATGTATCGCGCCGATTACGGCTGCGGCAGCATTTTGGATTGAGTCTCTGGAAGAGAACCTTAGTTCATCTACGCTTGACGATATTATGGACAGGCTTAGAGTCCTTAAACTAGCTAATTCATTCATTTCGGAGGCCGTAGTACATTTAACCAAACTTACGGCTAAGAACTCTGGATTCGCCATACAGGCACGTAGAGCACTGTGGCTAAAATCCTGGTCAGCTGATGTTACTTCTAAGTCCAAATTACTTAATATACCTTTCAAGGGGCAGTCTTTATTTGGGCCCGGTTTGAAAGAAATTATCGCTGACATTACAGGAGGTAAGGGCCACACCCTACCTCAAGACAAAGCCAAAGCTAAGGCTAGACAGTCTAATTTTCGTTCCTTTCGGAATTTCAAAACAGGAGCAGCGTCAACCTCCACTGCACCAAAACAGGAAGGAGCTGTTGCTCGTTACAGGCAAGGCTGGAAACCTAACCAGTCCTGGAATAAGGGCAAACAGGCCAGGAAACCTGCTGCTGCCCCAAAGACAGCATGAATCGAGAGCCCCCGATCCGGGACCGGATCTAGTGGGGGGCAGACTTTCTCTCTTCGCCCAGGCCTGGGCAAGAGATGTTCAGGATCCCTGGGCGCTGGAGATCATATCTCAGGGATACCTTCTAGACTTCAAATTATCTCCACCAAAAGGGAGATTTCATCTGTCAAGGTTGTCAACAAACCAGATAAAGAAAGAAGCGTTTCTACGCTGTGTACAAGATCTGTTATTAATGGGAGTGATCCATCCAGTTCCACGGTCGGAACAAGGACAAGGGTTCTACTCAAACCTGTTTGTGGTTCCCAAAAAAGAGGGAACTTTCAGGCCAATCTTAGATTTAAAGATTCTAAACAAATTCCTAAGAGTTCCATCGTTCAAAATGGAAACTATTCGGTCAATCTTACCTATGATCCAAAGGGGTCAGTACATGACCACAGTGGATTTAAAAGATGCTTACCTTCACATACCGATTCACAAAGATCATCAACGGTATCTACGGTTTGCCTTCCTAGACAGGCACTACCAGTTTGTAGCTCTTCCATTCGGATTGCCTACGGCCCCAAGAATCTTCACAAAGGTTCTGGGTGCCCTTCTAGCGGTACTAAGACCGCGAGGGATTTCGGTAGCTCCGTACCTAGACGACATTCTAATACAAGCTTCAAGCTTTCAAACTGCCAAGTCTCATACAGAGTTAGTTCTGGCATTTCTAAGGTCGCATGGATGGAAAGTGAACGAAAAGAAGAGTTCTCTTTTTCCTCTCACAAGAGTTCCATTCTTGGGGACTCTTATAGATTCTGTAGAAATGAAGATTTACCTGACAGAAGACAGGTTAACAAAGCTTCAAGATGCATGCCGTGTCCTTCATTCCATTCAACACCCGTCAGTAGCTCAATGCATGGAGGTGATCGGCTTAATGGTAGCGGCAATGGACATAGTACCTTTTGCACGCCTACACCTCAGACCGCTGCAATTGTGCATGCTAAGTCAGTGGAATGGGGATTACTCAGATTTGTCCCCTACCCTGAATCTGAATCAAGAGACCAGAAATTCTCTTCTATGGTGGCTTTATCGGCCACACCTGTCCAGGGGAATGCCATTCAGCAGGCCAGACTGGACAATCGTAACAACAGACGCCAGCCTGCTAGGTTGGGGCGCTGTCTGGAATTCTCTGAAGACTCAGGGATTATGGAATCAGGAGGAGAGTCTCCTTCCAATAAACATTCTGGAATTGAGGGCAGTTCTCAATGCCCTTCTGGCTTGGCCCCAATTAACAACTCAGGGGTTCATCAGGTTTCAGTCGGACAATATCACGACTGTAGCTTACATCAACCATCAGGGAGGGACAAGAAGCTCCCTAGCAATGATGGAAGTATCAAAGATAATTCGCTGGGCAGAGTCTCACTCTTGCCATCTGTCAGCAATCCACATCCCGGGAGTGGAGAACTGGGAGGCGGATTTCTTGAGTCGCCAGACTTTTCATCCGGGAGAGTGGGAACTTCATCCGGAGATCTTTGCCCAAATACTTCGACGTTGGGGCAAACCAGAGATAGATCTCATGGCGTCTCGCCAGAACGCCAAACTTCCTCACTACGGGTCCAGATCCAGGGATCCGGGAGCGGTTCTGATAGATGCTTTGACAGCACCTTGGAACTTCAGGATGGCTTATGTGTTTCCACCCTTCCCGCTGCTTCCTCGATTGATTGCGAAAATCAAACAGGAGAGAGCACCAGTGATTCTAATAGCGCCTGCATGGCCACGCAGGACTTGGTATGCAGATCTAGTGGACATGTCATCTTGTCCACCTTGGTCTCTACCTCTAAGACAGGACCTTCTGATACAGGGTCCATTCAAACATCAAAATCTAACTTCTCTGAAACTGACTGCTTGGAAATTGAACGCTTGATTTTATCAAAGCGTGGTTTTTCTGAGTCGGTTATTGATACCCTGATCCAGGCTAGGAAGCCTGTTACCAGAAGGATTTACCATAAAATATGGCGCAAATACCTATACTGGTGCGAATCCAAACGTTATTCCTGGAGTAAGGTTAGGATTCCTAGGATATTGTCCTTTCTACAAGAAGGTTTAGAAAAGGGTTTATCGGCTAGTTCTTTAAAGGGACAGATTTCAGCTCTGTCCATCTTGTTACACAGGCGTCTGTCAGAAAATCCAGACGTCCAGGCCTTTTGTCAGGCTTTAGCTAGGATCAAGCCTGTGTTTAAAGCCGTTGCTCCGCCATGGAGTTTAAACTTAGTTCTTAACGTTTTACAAGGTGTTCCATTTGAACCCCTTCATTCCATTGATATAAAATTGTTATCTTGGAAAGTTCTGTTTTTAATGGCTATTTCCTCGGCTCGAAGAGTCTCTGAGTTATCAGCATTACATTGTGATTCTCCTTATCTGATTTTTCACTCAGATAAGGTAGTTCTGCGTACTAAACCTGGGTTCTTACCTAAGGTAGTTACTAACAGGAATATCAATCAAGAGATTGTCGTTCCATCCTTGTGTCCAAATCCTTCTTCAAAGAAGGAACGTCTTCTACACAATCTGGATGTAGTTCGTGCCCTCAAGTTCTACTTACAGGCAACTAAAGATTTTCGCCAAACTTCTTCCCTGTTTGTCGTTTATTCTGGACAGAGGAGAGGTCAAAAAGCTTCTACTACCTCTCTCTCGTTTTGGCTTCGTAGCATAATACGTTTAGCCTATGAGACTGCTGGACAGCAGCCTCCTGAAAGAATTACAGCTCACTCCACTAGAGCTGTGGCTTCCACTTGGGCCTTTAAGAATGAGGCCTCTGTTGAACAGATTTGCAAGGCTGCAACTTGGTCTTCGCTTCATACTTTTTCCAAATTTTACAAATTTGACACTTTTGCTTCTTCGGAGGCTATTTTTGGGAGAAAGGTTCTTCAGGCAGTGGTTCCTTCTGTATAATGAGCCTGCCTATCCCTCCCGTCATCCGTGTACTTTTGCTTTGGTATTGGTATCCCAGAAGTAATGATGACCCGTGGACTGATCACACATAACAGAAGAAAACATAATTTATGCTTACCTGATAAATTCCTTTCTTCTGTTGTGTGATCAGTCCACGGCCCGCCCTGTTTTTAAGGCAGGTAGATATCTTTTAAATTATACTCCAGTCACCACTTCACCCTTGGTTACTCCTTTCTCGTTGATTCTTGGTCGAATGACTGGGACTGACGTAGAGGGGAGGAGCTATATCAGCTCTGCTGGGTGAATCCTCTTGCATTTCCTGTTGGGGAGGAGTTATATCCCAGAAGTAATGATGACCCGTGGACTGATCACACAACAGAAGAAAGGAATTTATCAGGTAAGCATAAATTATGTTATCAGGAAGGTTTGCAATCTTTCTGTGAAATAAAACAGAAAGAGCAGAGATTTGATTTTTCAAGGAACTTGCAGACAAACCTTTATCCAAACCATCCTGAAGAAACTGTAAAATTCTAGGAATTCTAAAAGAATGCCAAGAGAATTTATGAGAAGAACACCATGAAATGTAAGTCTTCCAAACTCGATAATAAATCTTTCTAGAAACAGATTTACGAGCCTGCAACATAGGATTAATCAATGAGTCAGAGAAACCTCTATGACTAAGCACTAAGCATTCAATCTCCATACCTTCAAATTTAATGATTTGAGATCCTGATGGAAAAACGGACCTTGAGATAGGTCTGGCCTTAGTGGAAGTGGCCAAAGTTGGCAACTGGACATCCGGACAAGATGCGCATACCAAAACCTGTGAGGCCATGCTGGAGCTACCAGCAGCACAAACGATTGCTCCATGATGATCTTGGAGATCACTCTTGGAAGACGAACTAGAGGTGGGAAAATATAAGCAGGTTGATAACACCAAGGAAGTGTCAATGCATCTACTGCTTCCGCCTGAGGATCCCTGGACCTGGACAGGTACCTGGGAAGTTTTTTGTTTAGATGAGATGCCATCAGATCTATTTCTGGAAGCCCCCACATCTGAACAATTTGAGACACATCTGGGTGGAGAGACCATTCTCCCGGATGTAAAGTCTGACAACTGAGGTAATCCGCTTCCCAATTGTCTATACCTGGGATATGAACCGCAGAAATTAGACAGGAGCTGGATTCCGCCCAAACAAGTATCCAAGATACTTCTTTCATAGCTTGAGGACTGTGAGTCTCAACCTGATGATTGACATATGCCACAGTTGTGACATCGGGGCATATGTATCAAGCGCCGAATGGAGCTTGATGCCCCGTGTTTCTGGTGAGCCTGCAGGCTCGCCAGAAACAGCAGTTATGAAGCAGCAGTCACAACAAGCTTTAGATTTGCCCTTAGGCTTTTTATCCTGAGGCAAAAAAACTCCCTTCCCCCCAGTAACAGTTGAAATTATTGAATCCAACTGAGAACCAAATAATGTATTACCTTGGAAAGAAAGAGATAGTAATCTGGATTTAGAAGTCATATCAGCATTCCAAGATTTGAGCCACAAAGCTCTTCTAGCTAAAATAGCTAAAGACATAGATTTAACATCAATTTTGATAATATCAAAAATGGCATCACAAATGAAATTATTAGCATGTTGAATCAACTTAACAATGCTAGACAAATCATGTTCCGATACTTGTTGCGCTAAAGTATCCAACCAAAAAGTTGAAGCAGCTGCAACATCAGCCAAAGAAATTGCAGGCCGAAGAAGATGATCTGAATATAAATAAGCTTTCCTTAGATAAGATTCAAGTTTCCTATCTAAAGGATCTTTAAAAGAAGTACTATCTTCCGTAGGAATAGTAGTATGTTTAGCAAGAGTAGAAATAGCCCCATCAACTTTGGGGATCTTTTCCCAAAACTCCAATCTAACTTCTAAGCCTCTGACGAAGTAGGAAAACGTCCTACGAAATGCATTAGGCCCCGCCCACCGTCTTCACGCCACGCCGCACACACCAGCTGTATGGGAGCTGTCTTTTTACCATACAGGTCTGGTGCAGTATGGGCTTTTGGCGTGTACTTATAGAGACCTTTACTTGTGACTTTGTGAATGAACTCTGCTATTTTCCTGTGGCTTTCTGTACATACGGATCGTTCTGGGGAGGACGCAAGTTGCTGATTGTCACTTGAAGCATCTGACTGCTTTTTATTGCTGTTTTTTGCACATACCTCATATGTTTGAGGGTTTGGAGTGTGAGTGTGTTATCGTCACTTTTAATAAATATTTTAGCAGTACATAAGTCTGCACTTAGAGGGGTTTGCGCCTCCCTGTTCCCTTTTGTCTTTATAACTTCTGGCAAAGGATACAATTTTTTAAACCTTGAAGAAGGAATAAAAGAAGTACCAGGCTTATTCCATTCCTTAGAAAACATATCAGAAATAGCATCAGGAACTGGAAAAACCTCTGGAATAACCACAGGAGGTTTATAAACAGAATTTAAACGTTTACTAGTTTTAATATCAAGAGGACTAGTTTCCTCCTTATCCAATGTAATCAACACTTCTTTTAACAAAGAACTAATATACTCCAATTTAAATAAATAAGAGGATTTATCAGTGTCAATATCTGAGGCAGAATCTTCTGAATCAGATAGATCCTCATCAGAGAAGGATAATTCAGTATGTTGCTGGTCATTTGAAATTTCATCAACCTAATGAGAAGTTTTAAAAGACCTTATACGTTTATTAGAAGGCGGAATGGCAGACAAAGCCTTCTGAATAGAATCAGAAATAAATTCTTTTAAATTTACAGGTATATATTGTGCATTAGATGTTCAGTGAACAGCAACAGGTAATGAACTACTACTGTTGGATACATTGGATACTATTACAAACCACAGCTGGAGGTATAATCTCCACAAGTTTACAACAAATGCACTTAGCTTTGGTAGAACTGTTATCATGCAGCAGGGATCCAGCAGTGAATTCTGAGACAGGATCAGATTGAGACATTTTGCAAATGTAAGATAAAAAAACAACATATAAAGCAAAATTATCAATTTCCTTATATGGCAGTTTCAGGAATGGGAAAAAATGCAAACAGAATAGCCCTCTGACATAGAAAAAAGGCAAGAGGCAAATAGGAATGGGGACTAAAATAATGAAAATATTTGGCGCCAAGTATGACGCACAACAAACAGAAAAATATTTTTTGGTGCCAAAAACGCCCGGAAACGACACACTTGCGTCATAGATGACGCAACCTTGTGAAAGGACCCGGCATCAACTAAGACGCCGGAAATTATGAATTTGCGTCAACTAATGTAACTTTGCACCAAAAAAATCTCGCGCCAAGAATGACGCAATAAATTTTAGCATTTTGCGCCCTCGCGAGCCTTATTCTGCCCGCGATTTAGAAAAATGACAGTCAATTGAAAAAAGACTACACCCCAGGTAAGAAATACATTTCTAAAAAATGCATTTCCCAGATATGAAACTGACAGTCTGCAAAAGGAAATATACTGAAACCTGAATCATGGCAAATATAAGTACAATACATATATTTAAAACTTTATATAAATACATAAAATGCCAAACCATAGCTGAGAGTGTCTTAAGTAATGAAAACATACTTACCTGAAGACACGCATCCACATATAGCAGATAGCCAAACCAGTACTGAAACAGTTATCAGTAGAGGTAATGGAATATGAGAGTATATCGTCAATCTAAAAAGGGAGGTAGGAGATGTATCTCTACGACCGATAACAGAGAACCTATGAAATAGATCCCCATGAGGAAAACCATTGCATTCAATAGATGATACTCCCTTCACATCCCTCTGACATTCACTGTACTCTGACAGGAAACGGGCTTCAAAAATGCTGAGAAGTGCATATCAACGTAGAAATCTTAGCACAAACTTACTTTACCACCTCCATAGGAGGCAAAGTTTGTAAAACTGAATTGTGGGTGTGGTGAGGGGTGTATTTATAGGCATTTTGAGGTTTGGGAAACTTTGTCCCTCCTGGTAGGATTGTATATCCCATACGTCACTATCTCATGTACTCTTGCCAATTACATGAAAGAAATGGTAATGTTTAAGAAGTATTTTTTATCTTCCACATAGAGAGATTTGATTTCTTTATATTTAAAAATTAAATATGATATTTCTCTTTCAATTTTGGATTACATTTTTTTTATATATATATATATATATGTATATTGGAGCAACTCAGTTACGCAAGTATAGAAACAAAACAAAATGTTTGTATTTTGATATGCAACAATTGATTATTTTTGCTGGTCAAGTTACTTTTTGGTAGCCATCTTAAATTATTATTATTAGATTCATTGAATTTCTCTGTGGAATATTTAAATATTACAGATAGGTGTCTTGAAAATAGCAGTTTGGAATAATTTAAAAGTTGCAATTTTATCACAGCTGCACTGATTTTATATTATAAATGCTAAGATGTGAATGCTCAACATAAAACAAGTAGATTCTACTGGAGGGACTAGAAAGCATCAAGAAACTAGTTTCACATAAAGTAGTCATGATTACGCAATTATAGATTTGCAAATTATTATCAGTAGCAGAAACATTTTGATCATAGTAAATATGTATATCATTATATATATATATATATGCTATACATAACATTTGAATAATGGGATTCTATGGAATAAATATTCAAAATTAAATTAAAAAAATCAAAACTTAAATTCTCAGCCTTATATCATCCTAGCAACTATGATGTAACCAGTGGCATTCTATTTTTAACAGAAAAAAAATAATTATATGAATTTCTAATCTACATGTAACAATAATATGTTAAACGTGTCTTATGTTATTTGATAAATCTAGCTTTGGAACTAATTTATTTGGCTAGAAATAATATTGAAATCACTTTGCACTGGTTTCTGAGCTTAATCAGACCTTTTAGTGTTAATGTTAGTTGTGCAGCTAAATGTAATAATGCCCTCCTAAAGATATTTTAAATAAACTTAATAACATTTATTTATAAGAAATATGATTTTATCTTTTTAATTTTTATAATATAAATTCAATGCAGCTATTATAAATATGTACTTGTTGGAATATATACAGGGAGTGCAGAATTATTAGGCAAATGAGTATTTTGACCACATCATCCTCCTTTATGCATGTTGTCTTACTCCAAGCTGTATAGGCTCGAAAGCCTACTACCAATTAAGCATATTAGGTGATGTGCATCTCTGTAATGAGAAGGGGTGTGGTCTAATGACATCAACACCCTATATTAGGTGTGCATAATTATTAGGCAACTTCCTTTCCTTTGGCAAAATGGGTCAAAAGAAGGACTTGACAGGCTCAGAAAAGTAAAAAATAGTGAGATATCTTGCAGAGGGATGCAGCACTCTTAAAATTGCAAAGCTTCTGAAGCGTGATCATCGAACAATCAAGCGTTTCATTCAAAATATTCAACAGGGTCGCAAGAAGCGTGTGGAAAAACCAAGGCGCAAAATAACTGCCCATGAACTGAGAAAAGTCAAGCGTGCAGCTGCCAAGATGCCACTTGCCACCAGTTTGGCCATATTTCAGAGCTGCAACATCACTGGAGTGCCCAAAAGCACAAGGTGTGCAATACTCAGAGACATGGCCAAGGTAAGAAAGGCTGAAAGACGACCACCACTGAACAAGACACACAAGCTGAAACGTCAAGACTGGGCCAAGAAATATCTCAAGACTGATTTTTCTAAGGTTTTATGGACTGATGAAATGAGAGTGAGTCTTGATGGGCCAGATGGATGGGCCCGTGGCTGGATTGGTAAAGGGCAGAGAGCTCCAGTCCGACTCAGACGCCAGCAAGGTGGAGGTAGAGTACTGGTTTGGGCTGGTATCATCAAAGATGAGCTTGTGGGGCCTTTTCGGGTTGAGGATGGAGTCAAGCTCAACTCCCAGTCCTACTGCCAGTTTCTGGAAGACACCTTCTTCAAGCAGTGGTACATCAAGAAGTCTGCATCCTTCAAGAAAAACATGATTTTCATGCAGGACAATGCTCCATCACACGCGTCCAAGTACTCCACAGCGTGGCTGGCAAGAAAGGGTATAAAAGAAGAAAATCTAATGACATGACCTCCTTGTTCACCTGATCTGAACCCCATTGAGAACCTGTGGTCCATCATCAAATGTGAGATTTACAAGGAGGGAAAACAGTACACCTCTCTGAACAGTGTCTGGGAGGCTGTGGTTGCTGCTGCACGCAATGTTGATGGTGAACAGATCAAAACACTGACAGAATCCATGGATGGCAGGCTTTTGAGTGTCCTTGCAAAGAAAGGTGGCTATATTGGTCACTGATTTGTTTTTGTTTTGTTTTTGAATGTCAGAAATGTATATTTGTGAATGTTGAGATGTTATATTGGTTTCACTGGTAAAAATAAATAATTGAAATGGGTATATATTTGTTTTTTGTTAAGTTGCCTAATAATTATGCACAGTAATAGTCACCTGCACACACAGATATCCCCCTAAAATAGCTATAACTAAAAACAAACTAAAAACTACTTCCAAAACTATTCAGCTTTGATATTAATTAGTTTTTTGGGTTCATTGAGAACATGGTTGTTGTTCAATAATAAAATTAATCCTCAAAAATACAACTTGCCTAATAATTCTGCACTCCCTGTTTATATATATAATCAATCAGGGTAAAGATAAGCACTCACTGGATTTAAATACAGCAACTATTTTATTTGGCAGTGACGTTTCGGGGCATTCGGGGTGAATGCCCCGAAACGTCACTGCCAAATAAAATAGTTGCTGTATTTAAATCCAGTGAGTGCTTATCTTTACCCTGATTGAATATCCTGCTAAGCACCCTGGTCTGTGTTTGGGTTGGCGAGAGAGAGTGCACTTATTTGGAGTCTATATATATATATATATATATATATATATATATATATATATATATATATATATATATATATATATATATATATATATATATATATCTTAACTTTGTCCAGTTCTCCTTTCAATAAACACATTTAACCATGCAGTTCTCAGTGAATACAGGAGTAATGTTTTATATTTCTATGTATTTAGCTATTTCATGTCATATGTAGTATATAAACCATTGAAAGTATAACATATTGTGTCATATAGTACAGAACTTGTGTGTTTCTATAAATTTGTTATTTGGCAGTACTAGGATTGTCTTTCAAATATACTTTATATTCTGGTTTTCTTTTTTTTCTGGAGAGCTTTAAAAGTTCAATAACTTGTATATCCTAACCTTAAAGCCACACTGTTAAACAGGGATGAGTATTATTATATAATGAAAGTTAGACCATAGAGAAGTAAGCAGAATAGCTATATTATGTCTAGGAATTAATGCTTCAAATATGACATTACCTCACTAAAACCACATAGATATCTGATTATATAACAGTTCTAAGTAAAGCTGGATTTTTAGTTGTGGGTTTTGCAGTTGATAAGATAATGTTAGATGGAGAATATGAAAGTGATATGAATGTAGAATCTACAGATAAAGATGATTTAACACTCTAAGATGTGAATACTCACAAAACAAGTAAATTCTCCTGAAAAAGTCATAAATTATTCCTGGTTAGGCAATTATATGAGATGGAAAGAGATCTACAATTTATTATCAGTAGCAGAAACAGTTTGACCATAGTAAAAATGTGTGTATATATATATATATATATATATATATATATATATATATATATATATATATATATATACACACACTATATATATATATATATATATGAATGATAGGTTTATATGGAATAAGTACTTAAAATTAAATTCAAAATGTAGTAAAACTTTGAAAAGAAAAGCATAATACAATATGGCATTCCTAACTTAGATGTGTCTGCAGACTTGGAGCTTGACTACCCTACGTTTCTCCTACATGACTCGTTGAGCATTTTTATTTTTACTTTTTTTAAAAAAAAACTTTTTTGCAGTGGAGCTCAGTCTGTTGCATATCCTGCACTGGAATTCTATGTTTTTTTTCAAGAGATCATTTTATATATAGAAGACGTATACAGTGTTGTGACAAAAAATAACTGTAAATGTGAAATCTGACAACTGCTTGAGCAGCCAGATTAGCTGAATTAATCCTGTCAGTTGAGGGGTAATAGATGGCACCTATTTCAGGTAGAAAAAGCCCATTAATAACAGGATTGTCCATGTACAGATTTTTTTTTAAATTGTTTAAAATTTAATATATTTTATCATTTTTGTACTGTGATCAAACTTAAATGCTCAACCTTTTAGGGTTTATAAATTAAAAAAGCACGTAGATGAATTTCACTTCAGAGCTGCAATTTGCT
Organism: Bombina bombina; assembly: GCF_027579735.1. Lineage (NCBI taxonomy): Eukaryota > Metazoa > Chordata > Amphibia > Anura > Bombinatoridae > Bombina > Bombina bombina. Next base: position 335,536,068 of record NC_069504.1, on the reverse strand, counting down.
GCCATTCTGCAGACATATTCATGCCAGTGATTAGTTGCTATGCATATATGCTACTTCTAAATGGCTTATGGCTGTGTTTAGATCAGGAAATAAGATCAGGAAAAGAAAAAACATAATTTATGTAAGAACTTACCTGATAAATTCATTTCTTTCATATTGGCAAGAGTTCATGAGCTAGTGACGTATGGGATATACAACTCTACCAGGAGGGGCAAAGTTTCCCAAACCTCAAAATGCCTATAAATACACCCCTCATCACACCCACAATTCAGTTTAATGAATAGCCAAGTAGTGGGGTGATAAAGAAAGGAGTAAAAAGCATCAACAAAGAAATTTGGAAATAATTGTGCTTTATACAAAAAATCATAACCACCATAAAAAGGGTGGGCCTCATGGACTCTTGCCAATATGAAAGAAATTAATTTATAAAGGTAAGTTCTTACATCAATTATGTTTTCTTTTATGTAATTGGCAAGAGTCCATGAGCTAGTGACGTATGGGATATCAAATACCCAAGATGTGGAACTCCACGCAAGAGTCACTAGAGAGGGAGGAATAAAAAATAAACAACAGCCAAATGCTGAAAAAATAATCCACAACCCAAATATAAGTTATTCTCATGAAGAAAATAAAAACTTAAAACAGCAGCAGAAGAATCAAACTGAAACAGCTGCCTGAAGAACTTTTCTCCCAAAAACTTCTTCAGAAGAAGCAAATACATCAAGACGGTAGAATTTAGTAAATGTATGCAAAGAGGACCAAGTCGCTGCTTCGCAAATCTGATCAACTGAAGCTTCATTCTTAAAAGCCCACAAAGTGGAGACTGATCTAGTAGAATGAGCTGTAATTCTCTGAGGCGGGGCTTGACCCGACTCCAAATAAGCTTGATGAATCAAATACTTTAACCAAGAGGCCAAGGAAATAGCAGAGGCCTTCTGACCTTTCCTAGGACCAGCAAATATAATAAATAGACTAGAAGTCTTCCTAAAATCTTTAGTAGCTTCAACATAATATTTCAAAGCTCTTACCACATCCAAAGAATGTAAGGATCTTTCCAAAGGATTCTTAGGATTAGGACACAAGGAAAGGACACCAATTTCTCTACTAATGTTGTTAGAATTCATAACCTTAGGTCAAAATTCAAATAAAGTCTGCAAAACCGCCTTATCCTGATGAAAAATCAGAAAAGGAGATTCACAAGAAAGAGCAGATAGCTCAGAAACTCTTCTAGCAGAAGAGATAGCCAAAAGGAACAACACATTCCAAGAAAGTAGTTTAATATCCAAAGAATGCATAGGCTCAAAAGGAGGAGCCTGTAACGCCATCAAAACCAAATTAAGACTCCAAGGAGGAGAAATTGATTTAATGACAGGCTTAATATGAACTAAAGCCTGTACAAAACAGTGAATATCAGGAAGATTAGCAATCTTTCTGTGAAATAAAACAGAAAGAGCAGAGATGTGTCCCTTCAAGGAACTTGCAGACAAACCCCTATCCAAACCATCATGGAGAAACTGTAAAATTCTAGAAATTCTAAAAGAATGCCAAGAGAATTTATGAGAAGAACACCATGAAATGTAAGTCTTCCAATCTCGATAATAAATCTTCCTAGAGACAGATTTACGAGCTTGTAACATAGTATTAATTACTGAGTCAGAGAAACCTCTATGACTTAATACTAAGCGTTCAATTTCCATACCTTCAAATTTAATGATTAGAGATCCTGATGGAAAAACGGACCTTGAGACAGTAGGTCCGGCCTTAACGGAAGTTGCCAAGGTTGGCAACTGGACATCTGAACAAGATCCGCATACCAAAACCTGTGGGACCATGCTGGAGCCACCAGCAACACAAATGATTGTTCCATAATGATCTTGGAGATCACTCTTGGAAGAAGAACTAGAGGCGGGAAGATATAAGCAGGTTGATAACACCAAGTAAGTGTCAGCGCATCCACTGCTTCCGCCTGAGAATCCCTGGACCTGGACAGGTATCTGGGAAGTTTCTTGTTTAGATGAGAAGCCATCAGATCTATTTCTGGAAGACCCCACATCTGAACAATCTGAGAAAACACATCCGGATGGAGAGACCACTTCCCTGGATGTAAAGTCTGACGGCTGAGAAAATCTGCATCCCAACTGTCTACACCTGGGATATGAACCGCAGAAATTAGGCAAGAGCTGGATTCCGCCCAAACAAGTATCCGAGATACTACTTTCATAGCTAGGGGACTGTGAGTCCCACCCCGATGATTGACATGTGCCACCGTTGTGATATTGTCTGTCTGAAAACAAATGAACGGTTTTCTCTTCAACAGAGGCCAAAACTGAAGAGCTCTGAGAATTGCACAGAGTTCTAAAATATTGATTGGTAATCTCGCCTCTTGAGATTTACAAACCCCTTGTGCTGTCAGAGATCCCCAGACAGCTCCCCAACCTGAAAGACTCGCATCTGTTGTGATCACAGTCCAGGTTGGCTGAACAAAAGAGGCCCCTTGAACTAAACGCTGGTGATTTAACCACCACGTCAGAGAGTGTCGAACATTAGGATTTAAGGATATTAATTGTGATATCTTTGTATAATCCCGGCACCATTGATTCAGCATGCAAAGCTGGAGAGGAGGACTCATGTGAAAACGAGCAAAAGGAATCTCGTCCGATGCTGCAGTCATGAGGCCTAAAACTTCCATGCACATAGCCACTGAAGGGAATGACTGAGACTAAAGGTGCCAACATGCTGCAACCAATTTCAAACGTCTCTTGTCTGTTAGAGACAGAGTCAAGGACACTGAATCTATATGGAAACCTAAAAAGGTGAACCATGTTTTCGAGGAAACAACACAAGTTGATTTGTGTGATATTCTGCAGAACGTAAAGACTGAGCTAGTACCAAGATATCGTCCAAATAAGGAAACACTTCAATACCCTGTTCTCTGATTACAGAGAGTAGGGCACCCAGAACCTTTGAAAAGATTATTGGAGCTGTTGCTAGGCCAAATGGAAGAGCAACAAATTGGTAATGCTTGTCTAGAAAAGAGAATCTCATGAACTGATAATGTTCTGGATGAATCTGAATATGAAAGTAAGCATCCTGCAAGTCTATTGTAGACATATAATGTCCTTGCTGAACAAAAGGCAGAATAGTCCTTATAGTCACCATCTTGAAAGTTGGTACTCTTACATAACGATTCAAAATGTTCAGATCCAGAACTGGTCTGAATGAATTTTCTTTCTTTGGGACAATGAATAGATTTGAATAAAACCCCAGGCCTTGTTCCTGAAAAGGAACCAGCATGATTACCCCTGAAACCTCCAGATCTGAAACACACTTCAGGAAAGCTTGAGCTTTTACTGGATTCACTGGGATGCGTGAGAGAAAAAATCTTCTCACAGGAGGTCTTACTCTGAATCCTATTTGGTACCCCTGAGAGACAATGCTCTGAATCCATTGATTTTGGACAGAATTTGCCCAAACATCCTTGAAAAACCTTAATCTGCCCCCTACCAGCTGAACTGGAATGAGGGCCGCACCTTCATGCGGACTTAGGGGCTGATTTTGGTTTCTTGAAAGGCTTGGATTTATTCCAATTTGAGGCAGGCTTCCAATTGGAAACAGATTCCTTGGGGGAAGGATTAGGTTTTTGTTCCTTATTTTGACGAAAGGAACGAAAACGATTAGAAGCCTTAGATTTACCCTTAGGTTTTTTTATCCTGAGGCAAAAAAACTCCTTTCCCCTCAGTAACAGTTGAAATAATAGAATCCAACTGAGAACCAAATAAATTATTACCTTGGAAAGAAAGAGATACTAATCTAGACTTAGATGTCATATCAGCATTCCAAGATTTAAGCCACAAAGCTCTTCTAGCTAAAATAGCTAAAGACATGGATCTAACATCAATTTTGATAATATCAAAAATGGCATCTCAAATAAAATGATTAGCATGTTGCAGTAAGCGAACAATGCTAGATATGTCAGAATCCAATTCTTGTTGCGCTAAATTCTCCAACCAAAAAGTTGAAGCAGCTGCAACATCAGCCAAAGTAATTGCAGGCCTAAGAAGATGACCTGAATATCAATAGGCTTTCCTTAGATAAGATTCAAGCTTCCTATCTAAAGGATCTTTAAAGGAAGTACTATCTTCCATAGAAATAGTGGTTTGTTTAGCAAGAGTAGAAATAGCCCCATCAACTTTGGGGATCTTTTCCCAAAACTCTATTGCAATTGCTGGTAAAGGATACCATTTTTTAAACCTTGCAGAAGGATTAAAAGGAGTACCTGGCTTATTCCATTCCTTAGAAATCATATCAGAAATATCATCAGGAATAGGAAAAACCTCTGGAGTAACCACAGGAGGCTTAAAAACAGCATTTAAACGTTTACTGGTTTTAATATCAAGAGGACTAGCTTCCTCAATATCCAAAGTAATTAACACTTCTTTTAACAAAGAAAGCATATACTCTATTTTAAATAAATAAGTAGATTTGTCAGTGTCAATGTCTGAGGAAGGATCTTCTGAATCAGATAGATCCTCATCAGAGGTGGATAATTCATTATGTTGTCGGTCATTTGAAATTTCATCAACTTTATGAGAAGTTTTAAAAGACCTCTTACGCTTATTAGAAGGTGGAAATGCAGACAAAGCCTTCTGAATAGAATCAGTAACAAATTCTTTAAAATTCATAGGTATATCATGTACATTAGAAGTTGAAGGAACTGCAACCGGCAATGTACTATTACAGATGGACACTCTATCTGCATGTAAAAGTTTATCATGACAACTAATACAAATGACATTAGGAGATATAATCTCCACAATTTTACAACAAATGCACTCAGCTTTGGTAGAACCAATGTCAGGCAGCAAAGTTCCAGCAGATACTTCTGAGGCAGGATCAGATTGAGACATCTTGCAAAATGTAAAAGAAAAAACAACATATTATATGACAGTTTCAGGAATGGGAAAAAATGCAAATAGCATAGCCCTCTGACATAGAAAAAGGCAAGAGGCAAAAGCAATGGGGCAATAAATAATGAAAAAAGTTTGGCGCCAAGTATGACGCACAACGTAACTGAAAATTTTTTTTGGCGCCAACCATGTCTGGAAATGACACACTTGCATCACTAACGACGCAACCCTGTGTGAACCCCTGCGTCAACTACGACACCGGAAATGACGAACTTGCGTCAACAGACGTGCCTTTCGCGCCAAAAAATTCTCGCGCCAAGAATGACGCAATAAAGTGTAGTATTTAGCGCACCCTCGAGACTAAGACAGCCCGCAATTTAAAGCAAGTAGTCAATTGAAAAAAAGACTAAACCCCAGGTAAGAAAAATATTTCTTAATATTAACTTTCCCAAATATGAAACTGACAATCTGCAAAAGGAAATACATGAACCTGACTCATGGCAAATATGAGTACAATACATATATTTAGAACTTTATATAAATGCATAAAGTGCCAATCCATAGCTGAGGTAATGGTATATGAGAGTATATCGTCGATCTGAAAAGGGAGGTAGGAGATGAATCTCTACGACCGATAACAGAGAACCTATGAAAAAGACCCCCGTTAGGAAAATCATTGCATTCAATATGTAATACTCTCCATGTCCCTCTGACATTCGCTGTACTCTGAGAGGAATCGGGCTTCAAAATGCTGAGAAGCGCATGTCAACGTAGAAATCTTAGCATAAACTTACTTCACCACCTCCATAGGAGGCAAAGTTTGTAAAACTGAATTGTGGGTGTGGTGAGGGGTGTATTTATAGGCATTTTGAGGTTTGGGAAACTTTGTCCCTCCTGGTAGGTTTATATATCCCATACGTCACTAGCATGGACTCTTGCCAATTACATGAAAGAAAAGCAGATCACACAGTTCTGAGACATAATAGACTTTTTACAGTTGATAGATGCATTTGAATCCCCCTTAAATTCCAGTCATTCCATATCCTCAAAAAGTGATCTGAAAATATATCTCTTGGGCTGAATTGTTATTTATTATGTTTATTTATATGATATGTACATCCAGCAAACTCTGAAATGTTACAATATTATGTTCTTTTTGTAGAAGAATGGTTTGTGCTTTCGTAGTTTTGCTTGTTGTTTTCTATTTTCACAGATTACCGGTCTCCTAAATGGAGTTGGACACAACTAACTGAATCCTTCTATGGCAATTTGTATAACACCAAACATCATAACCGTGCACTGCAGACATCTTATGCCTCCCTTTGAGTTGGTAAGTGCTATATGTATCTGCTCATTTGGATTGTGTGTGGTCTGTCTATAGATTATCCTATAGATTTATTATTTTATTGTAATAACTAATAAAAAACGCACCAAGGGGGACACCCGGGCGGTGACCATCTTACAGGTCGCACTGAGCTTCAGCTCCTCAAGCTTTCTCCATTGTTACCCTATTTACCGCTACATTCTTCCTAATACCCTGCTTAAAATAGTGGGGAAGCTTGTCTGAAGAGGTCAACATTCAGGATATAGGGTTTTGGATGACGACTGGGCCTCACAGCCCTCAGTATCGGACTTTTCCTTTGAGGCCTTCCCCTACAATAGAAGCCTCAGCCTGTCCCCACAACTAGCTGTGCCTTGAGTGCGCAGTTTTAAATTTGAAGAATCCTTCAGATTTTGAGTTATCCACGCCAGTCAGCTTACTCTGGAGCCTTTTTCTACTAGGTACTACATGTTATCTAGTGTGTTAAATTCACGCATCAGCCTGAACCTTAATACCCTATATTTACAACAAATTTTACACGACGGCACTGAGCATGGAGGATACCTACCTGATCTTACAACTGCAGTTACTATTGCAGGAACATGCACAGAGGCTGGAGGAGAGATTTGCTGCTGCCTTTCCCTTTTCTCAGCAGGACCAGCAGAAAGCGGGCACTTTGGCTCCTGCTATAAAAGGTGACTCGGCTGACAAATATGACCCCCCAACAACATTGACAGAAGCTACCTGGGTCGCTAGCGGAGCAGACATCCAGTACATGGAAGCAGTTACCTCTCCTGAAGAGCAAGGTTCTGGCAACCTAACTTGCATTACGGGTGAAGAAACGGAGTGTCGAAATGCCACGACCCAGCACTGCCCTATCCTAAACTCTGGAGCCGGAATGGCAGAGCCGGGCGCAGTGGTGCGGCGGCTGCAGAGCAAAAGCTACGCAATTGAGAGTGAGAGCCGCCAGGCCAATAACACAGCAGTTGAGAGGCCCGGACTTACCTTTGAGAGACAGCAGTTGCCGATGTCTGTTTCTTGTTTCTTGGGAACCCTGTGGCCTGATGTAGTATGCCCGATCCTGCAGCGAGCTTCTCCCGGCCGGGAGATGAATCCTCATGGTGTGGACGATTAATTGAACCGGAGAAGAAAGTACTGAGAATGCAGCTATGCCGGGTTGTATTGGGCTCATTAACGCCATTAGGTGCTGTCTCCCCTCTCAGTCGTGGAAACCGGGCTGGCTCATGCGGCAACGTGAAAGACTATAAGACTGTCGTGGGCTAAACCGGGTGATGGTATTGCTGCTTAAATGCGGGGTATATGATTACTTATTTCTTTATAACTGGGTTTGATTATCTATGTCTCAATGCTTTGTTTAAGCCCCAACGGTTGTATTCTCTTATTTTGCTAAGTTTAACTGTATTGGCTTATGCATAACCTTATAAGTTACCAGACAGCTGTATTAGCTCCATAAGGATCATATATGTATATTTACTCCTCTCTACCTTACTATTACCCATTGTTTGTTGGGGGAAACAGTGGATTAATTGGTGTCCAAATATTGCTAAAAACTTCCCACATGGCCTTATGCATCATCAACCAATAGACATATAAGCCCCTCTACCCCTACAAGTAAATAATGCATAGGAAGCTCCCCTGTTGATGATCCCTTAGATGAGGTATTAGGACCCCCTAACTTATGTATCCCCCCAGCTGCTCCTATATATGATCTCCAGCAGGGTTCAAGTCAATATACTTCATGTGCTACCTCACAGTCCTTATACTGGCTCACAGAAGCAATATGTCCATGCTGAGCACTCTGAGCCAATATCCTGGATAAAATATATATGCCTCCCCATAATCTGGTCACTATACATAAATTTAAATGGCTGTGCCTTCTCCTTTAACTGAATGGCTGTATGTGTCCGTATAATTGTGCTACTATCAGGGGTCTATCTGATATCAGATAAGTATATATAACCTTACTTGAGAAATTTATGCAAAACTTCTGGGTCAGATGTAATTAGTGTCCATTACTATTTATATTTTGTGCATCATGCTATCAGGGACACCACAGTTTCACTCACTCTAACACTGGATTATTATAGTGGTGCATTACAAAGTAGGCAATGATTTTAGATACCTAATCTCACTGCGGTGTAGCCATTTGAAAACACTAGAGACTGGCCAGATATGTATTTAGTTCCCCCCGATAAGGTCACAAATTGCCCGCATATTAAATCCCTGAGCTAACTTGGCCTAACTTCTGTGGAATGCCGCATTGTTAATCCCCAACACAGAAACATATTTAAGATGGTAGGCAACTACCTGAGTTAAAGTCTGCTTCATCCCTTGTTTAACCATACCACCCCCTTAACAATATAGATTCTAGTGTTTTATAAAAGGTCCCAACTAATGCTTTACTAGTTTCTCGGTATAAACAATATGTATACACTATTGCTTGTCTTGCAGCTACTGAAGAGATCTTAAGCTGGCAAATATTAGTTTGTACACCCCTTGATAGCTCAGACCCACAAGGCTCCTATAAGCAATATATTCTATTTGTTTGTATTATTAATGTTAAACTCACAAACTGGGTCCAAAAGTGGCCCTGCAATTCTTGCCCTTCACATTCCCCACCCTAATCTTACCTGGTTGTCAGCGGCCCAAAAGTGGCCGTTATGTTTTACTAAGGGGAAAATGTTTATTGCAAAGTTTTGTTACACAATGGGTGAGACTCCATAATGTTCTCCCGAACAAGGAAAACAGAATAAAACTGAAAATGGAGGAATTTTAATGTACATCTTGTTGCGGTATAAAATAGTAATGTTGGTGTTTGTACAATCAGTATGTCATGCATTTCTATAAATCGTATTATGTTTGCCTGTAATCGCATGATACTTGTTCATGTAATTCCTATTCCTTAATAAAAAATTATTTAAAAAATAAATAAATAAAAAAACGCACCAAGCAGTGGCTTTTACCTAATAAAAGTAATTATAATTTGTATTATTAATAATTTTAAAATGATTTTTTTAGATTGTATTTTTCTTTTAAACTTTATTTGTGCACTGTCCATTACTTCCTGTCACAACCCACAATGGGGCTGGGTCTCTTGATGTCATAAATATTATAGAGTAACATGAGCTGATTTACTATTTAGTGAATGCCAGAGAAACAGGAAGTCAGTTTATTGCCCATCTTGTTTGTTGGATTATATCATATCTCTTTGTTGGTTTATGTCTTATGTGTTTACCTCTCTGATATCAGATACACTTAATATTTTTATCTGGATTTCAAATTATTGGGAGGCATTAACTCCCTTATTAAAAACAAGACAGTTTTAAAAACTCTTATGTCTACGTACAATGTTACATCTGCAATACACCCATTTCACTCCTGTTAAGCTTACAACAATAAATAACAGCTGAGTTTGTATATTTCCTCTCCTTATGATACACATGAGAGGCAGTCCTGTTGCAGGAAGTTGAACCACTTTCAACAAATCCCTGAGGTATGTACAGCAGGGCATTTTATAACATACTCTTGGCCTTTTAAAACATGGAGTGATATAGACCTAATAGATTGGATCCTGGTTTCTGTAATACATTCTATACTAATTTCAAGTGAAGTCTTCAACATTATCTTAATGAACCAATAGACAGATACAGTAGATCGCCTTCTCTGATGAATTTATACAACTGCATAATCTCACTGCGATTACGGTATATTTAGTGAGTGAAATAATCCCATTAATTAAATAGCACTTTGTCATTTTCATAAATGGTAGATTTGCCAATGCATTTAGCTAGGTTTTTCTGCTTAAAGGGATAGGAAAATGAAAAATAAACTTTGCAGGATTCGGATAGAACATGTAATTTTAGACACTTTTAAATTCAATTCTATTTTCAATTGTTCTTTTTTCTCTTATTATCTCTTGTTGAAAAAGAATACGTACATATCCTACACTAGTGGTAGCTAGCTGCTGATTGGTGCCTGCACACATTTGTCTCTTGTGATTGGCTAACTAGATGTGTTCAGCTAGCTGCCAGTAGTGCAGTGCTGTTCCTTCAGCAAAGCATAACAAGATAATGAAGACATTTTGATAATAGAAGTAAATTGGAAAGTTGTTTAAAATTGTATGTTCTATCCAAACCATGAAAGAAAATGTTGGGGTTTTCTGTCCCTTTAAATAGCAGTATATTTAAAGTAATGTGTTAATTCTCCAAAACTGTTGAGATTGCATATAAATTGTATTTTAACAAAGGCATAATATTTAATTTAATTTATTTTATTCAAGCTAATTTTTTAGATCACAGAAAGCAGTATTTATGAAGACAGTATTTTCTGCTCTTACCTTTCATTTTCAGTTATTAGTATTTTTCTTTTAATGTATATATATCTATTTCTTTTTTCAGAGTCTCCAAAATCATCATACAGGACAAACAACAGGGCAACCATTGACCGAAAAAAGATATTAAGGACCAAACTTAACATAAAGATCAGCAATGCCAAAAGGGATCTAAAGAAAAACTATGTTTCACATGATTTTTAGTTGTTGAAGTTTTATCTTTTCTATATAGTCTTTACAAACATGACAACTTATTGATTGATTTATATTTTGTAATCCTTATTATTCACTTTTAGAGTTAAACAACAGAATTCCATGAAGATACTTTGTGTGCATATATGTGGAATTGTTAATGTTATTAAAATTGTTTAAATTTGATTTATAAAAATAAAGTATAAAAAATAGCTTGTATACCTGTGTCTGTTGAATACACATTAGAAAAATACAACTGATGCAATTCTAATTTTTATAATGCATAACATCCGTTTAAAGAGTCTAAATGTGTGGAGTGTAGGTGGCGCTAAAAATACACTAAGTGTACCTTGCCGTGGGTTGATAAACCAACAATACAATGTATCAGCAAAATATATATCTTAGGACAGTTTCATATAAATCTTCATATAAACTTTCTGATTCAATAATTGGAGGTAACAAGTAGCTGGGTTAGATATATGTACAATTTTTATTCTTAAGTGAAATGATATAAGAATAGTAAAAACACAATATAAAACACAATATAAAAAACGCAATATAAATAATCAAAACAGTCTCTCATACGATTGGCCCACACTCTTCACTCGCAACCGCTTCCACAATTTAAATCGCTACTACAAAAGATGTTGGCGATTCTAGAACAATATATTGCTAAAATGAAAATGATAATAAAACCTCAAGGTAAATTGTAAAATGATGAGACACACGTCTAAGATCAATATGCAAACATGAAATGATATTAATAGTATGACTATCTGGCTGGGGTTCTACTTCCCATTACAAGCCTCTGTTTATAAGGCACTTTCTTCTATTGCCGTGACAATCAAACGTTTGACTGCCTGTCTCCAATGGGCTATAACAACCCGTGGTTTAAAATAGTCCTTGTTTTGTGCCCTGTTACAGAGGGAAATCCTGCTTTCAATCCTGTAAGAAGGGGGAGTTCCCAAGGTAAAATCTGCAGTCTTATGCAAATAGGGGCAGATCCCCACTCAAATCAACAGTCTTTTGAAGATTTCAAATGAAAACACCGGAGTCTATATTAATGAAGGAATCCCACAGACAATCTTAGTCCGGTTTGAGTGGTATGAATAACACTTTAGCGGGGAGTAATTGACAACATAGATACTCTCACCTGCTTTTCTTTGTCTGGGTATATCAGCTCCTGTACAAATTAGTAGTTTGGTTAAGTTGCGGACCTTCTTGTCCCTGTGGGTAACTTTCTTCACTTGCGCAAGCCTTATCTAAGTTACCTTTTTACCGCAGCCTCTCAAATACACTCTGCTCTTTAAGTACTTCGTACGCAGAGTGGATTACTGCTGTATATCCTCCTTGTATGTCTTTCACCTTTCTACGCGTTTCACCCCTAAGGTGTGGGGCTTTTTCAAGAAGTCTTTACAAACATGACAACTTATTGATTGATTTATATTTTGTAATCCTTATTATTCACTTTTAGAGTTAAACAACAGAATTCCATGAAGATACTTTGTGTGCATATATGTGGAATTGTTAATGTTATTAAAATTGTTTAAATTTGATTTATAAAAATAAAGTATAAAAAATAGCTTGTATACCTGTGTCTGTTGAATACACATTAGAAAAATACAACTGATGCAATTCTAATTTTTATAATGCATAACATCCGTTTAACAAGTGCTTCACTGTGAATTTTCTAATGATATTAGCATGACACACTTTGAAATAGGCAAATGCATATAATATTCAGTTATAATAAACCACTTTAAGTTATTTTTTCCAGTTTTTTAGTCATAGCCCTCTTTATCAAAAATGACAGAAAGGTGTAGGATTCTTATTGCTTGCTGTCATATAAATGTAGTGCCTAAACTCAAAAGAGTGCAGTTCAGATGCAAGGTGCAATCTCCCTTATAAATGACAATCAGCACATATGGTTAGAGAACAAGTGTAGCACAAAAATAACATAATTTTTTTTTTTTTTTTATATTTTATTTATATCCAACAAAGTGTACAGTCATACATAGTGTAACATCCTTCCACCTCGCAGGGTGCATTAGAAAGCAAAAATGATAGGTCAAAAGAGGCAGTATACATTTGCATATATATGAAAGTACCAAGATTAATTAATGCTGTGAATATGAGAGTTCTCAACGGATAAACATATATATATAGATATATAAATAAAGAAACACACCTGTACCACAATGTTGGGATTTTTTAAACTAATAAACTAACTCAATTTAACTAACCTCTACGTAAAACTACTAATAAAATAAAAAAAAATAAAAAAAAAAAAGGAAAAGAAAATTAACTCAAGAAAAGACCTTACAGCAATAGGGTGTAACCCTATTGTTCTTAATGGTAATGGCCATTGTTTATTTAATGATGTAGACCAAGGGTGACAAACTCATTTGAGTTACGGGCCATTTTCCATATAAGTGCAAATCCCGTGGGCCGCATACAACCTACATATCTTGTCATTGCTAAACAAAGCAGTGACGTTTGTTATAGCTGTTTACAGTTCAAAAGATTGTGTTCTGTCACTCCTAAGTAACTTACTCTGGCTTGATGAAACGCGCTCTAATGCTTTTAAGAAGGTGACACACGCTCCATCTGGTTGCTCTCCCACAGACTCCATGCTCTGCGTATGCGCATCACAAACAGTAAGCGCACTCGCTCTTTAATTAATAAGCATATTATAGTTATTTTCATAGAGGTGCCGTGGGCCGCACAAAATTAGCTTGTGGGCCGCTTGAGGCCCGCGGGCCACCAGTTTGACACCCCTGATGTAGACCATGGCATATAAGCACACACTGGAACGGATATGCTATTTCCAATATTCAGGCTTCCATAAAATTTAGGAATGAAAAAGGGTGTTACCTCTGGCATTCCAGAGGAATGAAGCAGCGATTCAACCTGAAGGGATATTGGGATACAAAGGTAACACAAAATTGAGAAGGAGAGGTGTAGGGTTGTCTCTGGGCTTAAAATGAGGAGCTGAGTTGCGGCATAAGCAGCATTTTTTCTACAAAGCCTAGGAAAATGTAAAGGGACCTGTATAATTATAAACATCTTAAGCTAGGATGCAGTAAACTTTTGTGGGCATTAGTAAACTTATTTAAGAATTGTCACTGGCATATGGCGATGTTAAGAAGTGAAATAGTGGCCAAGTGAGATTGATTGAAGGAGAGACTATATAGGTAAAACTATATAGTATAGTTTTAGGTTGGGTTAGAACACTGATGGATTACCAGCAGGCTATGTTGCATGTAGTTCAACATCTGTCTCCCTTAGCTTGCTCAGTTTGCATCCTGTACAACATGTTTGCGCCGTCAACCCAGATTAGGCTAGGAATATAGTGAACATTTATGACCGATTGGTGTTTAGAATGCAGAAAACTACAGAATATATATTTCGGATGGAACTCTCAATTTTGTGCATTCAGAGGAAATGTGTGAGGATCAGTCAAACCTTAAAGGGTTGCAGTGTGCCAAGCGAGAAAGAATACTTCTAAAAATAACAACAAGTTGCACGGCTTAGCTTGTTCATAAACATGTCTGCAAGCAAATATAAGTAAAATAACAACATTGCATTGGAACTGTTTCTGTTACAGTATGAGTGATTGCCTTAATCTAAGAGGAGCATATTAGTTATGTCATGGCAACTGCATTGAAAGCGACCCCCACTTAGCATAATACAGCTGTTGCAGCATATCAATCATAGAGAGATGTTTGTTAGAAAATATAAACTGTCCAACATGTTTATATAGTGGATGGATTCGGTTTTAAAAAGAAAACATGTGAAGTTCTTCACAATCTGACACCATATTTTGTCCAGTATGATGGAGCCGGTCAGATTCTGAGGAGCGTCAGTCCAAATACCACCTGAGTCAGCCTGCGTGCGTTCCTCCTACTCTATCCGATACCAACCCTGCCTGGAGCCAGCGATTGACAAGATGGGTCCGGTAGCCAGCCAGCCTGACACACAAAGCGGCACGGTAAGAGCAGCTCTCCTGAAGGGAAGAGCCATGGGCACTGAAGGGTGTGTGCAGCTATATTGTTTCCGCAGATTTTGTAAGCAGGCAGATGTATCGCGGTCAGCTTGGTGCATTGTTCTAGGAAATTGTACTGGAGCGGGTCAGCGGAGCAAAGCAGTAGAGAACAGATTCCACTCTTTTCCCTGGTAATGCCGGTTGATGTTATGTAAGAAACTCCAGGTTCTGTCAGCTTTTGCATAAAGCCTGGTGACATGCAGGTGCCACTTGTTTTCTTAGCATCCGGAATGGTGTTCACCACCTCCTGCTCTGGAATTGGCGCCAACTCTTTTACACTACCTTGCCGAGCTCCGCCATCAGAGGTTTGGGCCGATGTCAGCCGGATTGTTTCACTTAGCCTCGAGCACTGAGCAATGAGTGAATCAAATAGAGGGGAGAAAATGTCTGATAGTTCGGTCAGTACCGACTCAGTTGCACACTGCATGATTGTAGTAAGAGTGTGCAATGGTTACCGTCAGCACGGCAGAGTCTTTAATATTTCTTCAATATGCCTTCCGGGGTAGAAGAGATGTCTTTTCTTCTGTTCGTTGTAAGTTCCCAGACAGCGTGTCCTGTCAAGGGAGGCACGAATCAAAAATAACATAATTTATGTAAGAACTTACCTGATAAATTCTTTATTTCATAGTGGCAAGAGTCCATGAACTAGTGACGTTTCGGATATACATTCCTACCAGGAAGGGGGCAAAGTTTCCCAAACCTCAAAATGCCTATAAATACACCTCCCACCTCACTCATACCTTAGTTTAATGTGTAGCCAAGAAGTGAGGAGTAAAAGGAGTAAAAAGCATACAAAAAGAGGAACTGGAAAAAATAAAGTGCTTTATACAAAAAATCATAACCACAAAAAATAGGGTGGGTCTCATGGACTCTTGCCAGTATGAAAGAAATTAATTTATCAGAAATGAAATAGTGACGTATGGGATATAATAATCAAGATGTGAAAATCCACGAGTCACTAGAGAGGGAGGGATAAAATAACAACAGCTAAAACCGCTGAGAAATTAAAAATCCAAAAAATAATAATTACGTTTTCTTTAAAATTTAAAAAAAAAAACTCAAAATCAAAGGCACTAGAATCAAACTGAGACAACTGCCTGAAGAACCTTTCTACCAAAGGCTGCTTCCGAAGAAGCAAACACATAAAAATGGTAAAATTAAGTAAAGGTATGCAAAGAAGACCAAGTTACTACTTTGCAAATTTGATCGACTGAAACTTCATTCTTAAAAGCCCAAGAAGTGGCAACTGATCTAGTAGAATGAGCTGTAATTCTCTGAGGCAGAGACTGCCCCGCCTTCAAATAAGCTTTGTGAATCAAAAGTTTCAACTAAGATGCCAAAGAAATGGCAGAGGCTTTCTGACCTTTTCTGGAGCCAGAAAAAAATAACTAATAGACTAGAAGTCTTTCTAAAATCTTAAATAGCCTCAACATAATATTTCAAAGCTCTTACCACATCCAAAGAATGTAAAGACCTTTCAAGAGTATTCTTAGGATTAGGACACAAGGAAGGAACAATAATTTCCCTATTGATGTTGTTAGAATTCACAACTTAAGGCAAAAATGTAAATGAAGAACGCACAACAGCTTTATCTTAATGGAAAATCAGATAAGGAGACTCTCAAGAGAGAGCAGACAATTCAGAAACTCTTCTAGCAGAAGAGATAGACAAAATAAATTATAGTTTCCAAGAAAGTAATGTAATATCCAGAGAATGCATAGGCTCAAAAGGAGAAGCCTGCAAAATTTTCAAAACCAAATTGAGACTCCAAGGAGGAGAAATAGATTTAATAACAAGTTTGATATGAATCAAAGCCTGAACAAAACAGTGAACATCAGGAAGTTTAGCAATCTTTCTATAAAATAAGACAGAGAGCAGAAATGTGTCCTTTCAAAGTATTTGCAGTCAACGCCCTATCCAAACCATTCTGAAGAAACTATAAAATCTAGTTTTATACACCATGTCAGCATTCCAAGATTTAAGCCATAAAGCTCTTCTAGTTAAAATAGCTAAAGACATGGATTTGACATTGATCTTCCTAACATTAAATATAGCATCACAAATAAAATGATTTGCATGTTGAAGTAAAACAATAATGTTAGATAATTCAGAATCTGAATACAACGGCTGTGTTAAACTGTTCAACCAAAAGTAGAAGCAACAGCAACATCAGCCATAAATATAACGGGTCTAAGAATATAGCCAGAAAGAAAATATGCCCTTCTTGGATAAGATTCAAGCTTCCTATCTAAAGTATCCTTGGCTACAGGTAAAGGATACAATTTCTTAAACCTAGAAGAAGGGTTAAAAGAGGTACCAGGCTTAGACCATTCTTTAGCAATCACATTAGAGATAGCATCAGTAATAGGAAATACTTCAGGAGTAATAGCAGTAGTCTTAAATACAGAATTTAGACAATTACTAGCTTTATCATCAGGAGATTTAGACTCCTCAATACCTAAAGTAAACAAAACTTTCTTTAAGAGAGAACGAATATATTCTAACTTTAATAAAAAGATTTGTTTATATCAGTCTCTGACAAGGCAACCTCTGAATCAGAGGAGACCCCAATCAGTAGAAAATACGTCAGTATGCTGAAGGTCAGAATTTAATTCACTAAGTTTAGGAAAATGTTGCAAAAACCTTATACATTTATTTGAAGGCAAAATAGCAGTCATTGTCTTCTCTTAGCTGTAGCAAATAAAATCTTATATTTCTGCAGTAATGTTACAGGGAGTGCAGAATTATTAGGCAAATTAGTATTTTGACCACATCATCCTCTTTATGCATGTTGTCTTACTCCAAGCTGTATAGGCTTGAAAGCCTACTACCAATTAAGCATATTAGGTGATGTGCATCTCTGTAATGAGAAGGGGTGTGGTCTAATGACATCAACACCCTATATCAGGTGTGCATAATTATTAGGCAACTTCCTTTCCTTTGGCAAAATGGGTCAAAAGAAGGACTTGACAGGCTCAGAAAAGTCAAAAATAGTGAGATATCTTGCAGAGGGATGCAGCACTCTTAAAATTGCAAAGCTTCTGAAGCGTGATCATCGAACAATCAAGCGTTTCATTCAAAATAGTCAACAGGGTCGCAAGAAGCGTGTGGAAAAACCAAGGCGCAAAATAACTGCCCATGAACTGAGAAAAGTCAAGCGTGCAGCTGCCAAGATGCCACTTGCCACCAGTTTGGCCATATTTCAGAGCTGCAACATCACTGGAGTGCCCAAAAGCACAAGGTGTGCAATACTCAGAGACATGGCCAAGGTAAGAAAGGCTGAAAGACGACAACCACTGAACAAGACACACAAGCTGAAACGTCAAGACTGGGCCAAGAAATATCTCAAGACTGATTTTTCTAAGGTTTTATGGACTGATGAAATGAGAGTGAGTCTTGATGGGCCAGATGGATGGGCCCGTGGCTGGATTGGTAAAGGGCAGAGAGCTCCAGACGCCAGCAAGGTGGAGGTGGAGTACTGGTTTGGGCTGGTATCATCAAAGATGAGCTTGTGGGGCCTTTTCGGGTTGAGGATGGAGTCAAGCTCAACTCCCAGTCCTACTGCCAGTTTCTGGAAGACACCTTCTTCAAGCAGTGGTACAGGAAGAAGTCTGCATCCTTCAAGAAAAACATGATTTTCATGCAGGACAATGCTCCATCACACGCGTCCAAGTACTCCACAGCGTGGCTGGCAAGAAAGGGTATAAAAGAAGAAAATCTAATGACATGGCCTCCTTGTTCACCTGATCTGAACCCCATTGAGAACCTGTGGTCCATCATCAAATGTGAGATTTACAAGGAGGGAAAACAGTACACCTCTCTGAACAGTGTCTGGGAGGCTGTGGTTGCTGCTGCACGCAATGTTGATGGTGAACAGATCAAAACACTGACAGAATCCATGGATGGCAGGCTTTTGAGTGTCCTTGCAAAGAAAGGTGGCTATATTGGTCACTGATTTGTTTTTGTTTTGTTTTTGAATGTCAGAAATGTATATTTGTGAATGTTGAGATGTTATATTGGTTTCACTGGTAAAAATAAATAATTGAAATGGGTATATATTTGTTTTTTGTTAAGTTGCCTAATAATTATGCACAGTAATAGTCACCTGCACACACAGATATCCCCCAAAAAACATAATTTATGTAAGAACTTACCTGATAAATTCATTTCTTTCATATTAGCAAGAGTCCATGAGCTAGTGACGTATGGGATATACATTCCTACCAGGAGGGGCAAAGTTTCCCAAACCTCAAAATGCCTATAAATACACCCCTCACCACACCCACAATTCAGTTTAACGAATAGCCAAGAAGTGGGGTGATAAGAAAAAAGTGCGAAAGCATATAAAATAAGGAATTGGAATAATTGTGCTTTATACAAAAAAATCATAACCACCACAAAAAAGGGCGGGCCTCATGGACTTTTGCTAATATGAAAGAAATGAATTTATCAGGTAAGTTCTTACATAAATTATGTTTTCTTTCATGTAATTAGCAAGAGTCCATGAGCTAGTGACGTATGGGATAATGATTACCCAAGATGTGGATCTTTCCACGCAAGAGTCACTAGAGAGGGAGGGATAAAATAAAGACAGCCAATTCCTGCTGAAAATAATCCACACCCAAAATAAAGTTTAATGAAAAACATAAGCAGAAGATTCAAACTGAAACCGCTGCCTGAAGTACTTTTCTACCAAAAACTGCTTCAGAAGAAGAAAATACATCAAAATGGTAGAATTTAGTAAAAGTATGCAAAGAGGACCAAGTTGCTGCTTTGCAAATCTGATCAATCGAAGCTTCATTCCTAAACGCCCAGGAAGTAGAAACTGACCTAGTAGAATGAGCTGTAATCCTTTGAGGCGGAGTTTTACCCGACTCGACATAGGCAAGATGAATTAAAGATTTCAACCAAGATGCCAAAGAAATGGCAGAAGCTTTCTGGCCTTTTCTAGAACCGGAAAAGATAACAAATAGACTAGAAGTCTTTCGGAAAGACTTAGTAGCTTCAACATAATATTTCAAAGCTCTAACAACATCCAAAGAATGCAACGATTTCTCCTTAGAATTCTTAGGATTAGGACATAATGAAGGAACCACAATTTCTCTACTAATGTTGTTGGAATTCACAACTTTAGGTAAAAATTCAAAAGAAGTTCGCAACACCGCCTTATCCTGATGAAAAATCAGAAAAGGAGACTCACAAGAAAGAGCAGATAATTCAGAGACTCTTCTGGCAGAAGAAGAATAATAATATTATGAGAATCATGATCTGTTACTTGTTGCGCTAAAGTTTCCAACCAAAAAGTTGAAGCTGCAGCAACATCAGCCAATGATATAGCAGGTCTAAGAAGATTACCTGAACACAGATAAGCTTTTCTTAGAAAGGATTCAATTTTCCTATCTAAAGGATCCTTAAACGAAGTACCATCTGACGTAGGAATAGTAGTACGTTTAGCAAGGGTAGAAATAGCCCCATCAACTCTAGGGATTTTGTCCCAAAATTCTAATCTGTCAGACGGCACAGGATATAATTGCTTAAAACGTTTAGAAGGAGTAAATGAATTACCCAATTTATCCCATTCTCTGGAAATTACTTCAGAAATAGCATTAGGAACAGGAAAAACTTCTGGAATAACCACAGGAGATTTAAAGACCTTATCTAAACGTTTAGAATTAGTATCAAGAGGACCAGAATCCTCGATTTCTAAAGCAATTAGTACTTCTTTAAGTAAAGAACGAATAAATTCCATTTTAAATAAATATGAAGATTTATCAGCATCAATCTCTGAGACAGAATCCTCTGAACCAGAAGAGTCATCAGAATCAGAATGATGATGTTCATTTAAAAATTCATCTGTAGAAAGAGAAGTTTTAAAAGATTTTTTATGTTTACTAGAAGGAGAAATAACAGACATAGCCTTCTTGATGGATTCAGAAACAAAATCTCTTATGTTATCAGGAACATTCTGCACCTTAGATGTTGAAGGAACTGCAACAGGCAATGGTACATTACTAAAGGAAATATTATCTGCATTAACAAGTTTGTCATGACAATTAATACAAACAACAGCCGGAGGAATAGCTACCAAAAGTTTACAGCAGATACACTTAGCTTTGGTAGTTCCAGCACTAGACAGCGATTTTCCTGAAGTATCTTCTGACTCAGATGCAACGTGAGACATCTTGCAATATGTAAGAGAAAAAAACAACATATAAAGCAAAATTGATCAAATTCCTTAAATGACAGTTTCAGGAATGGGAAAAAATGCCAATAAACAAGCTTCTAGCAACCAGAAGCAAAGAAAAAATGAGACTGAAATAATGAGGAGACAAAAGCGACGCCCATATTTTTTAGCGCCAAATAAGACGCCCACATTATTTGGCGCCTAAATGCTTTTTGGCGCCAAAAATGACGCCACATCCGGAACACCGACATTTTTGGCGCAAAAGGACGTCAAAAATGACGCAACTTCCGGCGACACGTATGACGCCGGAAACAGAAAAGATTTTTTGCGCCAAAAAAGTCCGCGCCAAGAATGACACAATAAAATGAAGCATTTTCAGCCCCCGCGAGCCTAACAGCCCACAGGGAAAAAAAGTCAAATTTTTAAGGTAAGAAAAAATGATTGATTCAAATGCATTATCCCAAATATGAAACTGACTGTCTGAAAATAAGGAATGTTGAACATCCTGAGTCAAGGCAAATAAATGTTTGAATACATATATTTAGAACTTTATAAACAAAGTGCCCAACCATAGCTTAGAGTGTCACAGAAAATAAGATTTACTTACCCCAGGACACTCATCTACATGTTTGTAGAAAGCCAAACCAGTACTGAAACGAAAATCAGCAGAGGTAATGGTATATAAATAAGAGTATATCGTCGATCTGAAAAGGGAGGTAAGAGATGAATCTCTACGACCGATAACAGAGAACCTATGAAATAGACTCCGTAGAAGGAGATCACTGCATTCAAAATAGGCAATACTCTCCTCACATCCCTCTGACATCCACTGCACACTGAGAGGAAAACCGGGCTCCAACTTGCTGCGGAGCGCATATCAACGTAGAATCTAGCACAAACTTACTTCACCACCTCCATAGGAGGCAAAGTTTGTAAAACTGAATTGTGGGTGTGGTGAGGGGTGCATTTATAGGCATTTTGAGGTTTGGGAAACTTTGCCCCTCCTGGTAGGAATGTATATCCCATACGTCACTAGCTCATGGACTCTTGCTAATTACATGAAAGAAATAGCTATAACTAAAAACAAACTAAAAACTACTTCCAAAACTATTCAGTTTTGATATTAATGAGTTTTTTGGGTTCATTGAGAACATGGTTGTTGTTCAATAATAAAATTAATCCTCAAAAATACAACTTGCCTAATAATTCTGCACTCCCTGTATATACATTTAGACTGAGATAGAATAGTTTAAGCAGCTCAAATCCTATGGTAACATCAGAGGCAGGTTCAGTTTGAAAAATAATTGCAAAAAAACCCTCAAAATTAGAAAAAAATAAAAATAAATTAAATTCTGCAAATTTATATCTATGCTCCTATATACAATAAATATATGTAACAGGCTTGAGAGAATAGGAAACAGAGTAAAACAAAATGATAAAAAAAGAAAACTGATTCATAATATGCTGCATGAAAGCTCTCTAAGGGGCCCATTTATCAAGCTCCGAACGGAGCTTGTGGGCCCGTGTTTCTGGCGAGTCTGAAGACTCGCCAGACACACAATTTATGAAGCAGCGGTCTAAAGACCGCTGCTCCATAACCCTGTCCACCTGCTCTGAGCAGACAAACAGGAATCGCCGGAAATCAACCCGATCGAGTACTGGGGGCGGCGTTGCACCAGCAGCTCTTATGCTGCAATGTTAAATGCGGAGAGCGTATTGCTTTCCGCATTCAGCGAGGTCTTGCGGACCTGATCCGCACTGTCTGATCAGGTCATAAGACCTTTGATAAATAGGCTCCTAAGTGTTTACTGAGAACACTGAATGAGCTGGGGAGGAGCTTAAAACAGCAATTTTGGCGGGATTTTTTTGGCGTCAAATAAATGGCACACAATGATGACACATCACCCTATGACATAAATAGCATCATCACATGCGCGACATGCAAAGCTGAAGAGGATTTCAAAAACACCTATCACTCTAAAAAGCAGGTAAGAATTTTGATTGTATATACAAAAAAACTAAATGTACCCAAATAAAGCCTAATGGATACTTCTATTATAGCTGCAAAAAATGTGATTATCAACATTCCATGTGAGTAACATAATACTTAGCATCCTAATTTATAAATAAATTACTAGCTCCAAAAAAAAAACGCTATATGTTCCACAGACTCTACCAACCTTGACAAATATTTAGCCACAAATAAAGTCGCTAAAAAGGAGCACTGAATTACTGACTCAAGGCATGTATACAAACAATATATAACAACTTTACTTAAAAAGTGCCCAATCCATAGCTGAGAGTGTCTTATATAATAAAAGTTTATACTTACTGTGTAAGACACCAATCCACATATAGCAGACAGCCAAACCAGTACTGAAACATATCAGCAGAGGTAATAGTAGAGGAGTATAATGTCAATCTGTAAAGGGAGGCAGCAGATGAATCTCTGCGACCGATTACATAGACATAGAGCCTTAGAATAGATTTCCCATAGGTGAAAACATGATATCAGATATCAGCAATACTCCCTTCACATCCCTCAGACAAACACTGTACTTTGAAAGGAACTGGGCTTTAATATGCTTAGAAGCGCCTATCACAAAAGAAAATCAAGCACATCTTGCTTCCCCTCCTCCACAAGGAGGCAAAGTTTTTAAAACTAAGGTATGAGTGAGGTGGGAGGTGTATTTATAGGCATTTTGAGGTTTGGGAAACTTTGCCCCTCCAGGTGGGAATGTATATCCCATATGTTACTAGCTCATGGACTCTTGCCACTTACATGAAAGAAATACACACTCACATATATACCTGTATATACAGGGAGTGCAGAATTATTAGGCAAGTTGTATTTTTGAGGATTAATTTTATTATTGAACAACAACCATGTTCTCAATGAACCCAAAAAACTCATTAATATCAAAGCTGAATATTTTTGGAAGTAGTTTTTAGTTTGTTTTTAGTTTTAGCTATTTTAGGGGGATATCTGTGTGTGCAGGTGACTATTACTGTGCATAATTATTAGGCAACTTAACAAAAAACAAATATATACCCATTTCAATTATTTATTTTTACCAGTGAAACCAATATAACATCTCAACATTCACAAATATACATTTCTGACATTCAAAAACAAAACAAAAACAAATCAGTGACCAATATAGCCACCTTTCTTTGCAAGGACACTCAAAAGCCTGCCATCCATGGATTTTGTCAGTGTTTTGATCTGTTCACCATCAACATTGCGTGCAGCAGCAACCACAGCCTCCCAGACACTGTTCAGAGAGGTGTACTGTTTTCCCTCCTTGTAAATCTCACATTTGATGATGGACCACAGGTTCTCAATGGGGTTCAGATCAGGTGAACAAGGAGGCCATGTCATTAGATTTTCTTCTTTTATACCCTTTCTTGAAGAAGGTGTCTTCCAGAAACTGGCAGTAGGACTGGGAGTTGAGCTTGACTCCATCCTCAACCCGAAAAGGCCCCACAAGCTCATCTTTGATGATACCAGCCCAAACCAGTACTCCACCTCCACCTTGCTGGCGTCTGAGTCGGACTGGAGCTCTCTGCCCTTTACCAATCCAGCCACGGGCCCATCCATCTGGCCCATCAAGACTCACTCTCATTTCATCAGTCCATAAAACCTTAGAAAAATCAGTCTTGAGATATTTCTTGGCCCAGTCTTGACGTTTTAGCTTGTGTGTCTTGTTCAGTGGTGGTCGTCTTTCAGCCTTTCTTACCTTGGCCATGTCTATGAGTATTGCACACCTTGTGCTTTTGGGCACTCCAGTGATGTTGCAGCTCTGAAATATGGCCAAACTGGTGGCAAGTGGCATCTTGGCAGCTGCACACTTGACTTTTCTCAGTTCATGGGCAGTTATTTTGCGCCTTGGTTTTTCCACACGCTTCTTGCAACCCTGTTGACTATTTTGAATGAAACGCTTGATTGTTCGATGATCACGCTTCAGAAGCTTTGCAATTTTAAGAGTGCTGCATCCCTCTGCAAGATATCTCACTATTTTTTACTTTTCTGAGCCTGTCAAGTCCTTCTTTTGACCCATTTTGCCAAAGGAAAGGAAGTTGCCTAATAATTATGCACACCTGATATAGGGTGTTGATGTTATTAGACCACACCCCTTCTCATTACAGAGATGCACATCACCTAATATGCTTAATTGGTAGTAGGCTTTCGAGCCTATACAGCTTGGAGTAAGACAACATGCATAAAGAGGATGATGTGGTCAAAATACTCATTTGCCTAATAATTCTGCACTCCCTGTATATATATATATATATATATATATATATATATATATATATATATATATATATATATATATATATATATATATATATATATATCTTACATGAAAGAAATTAGCATTATTGTGCACTAACATTGCTCAAGTGCAGTCAATAGCGATTGTATTTTTATGCTCATATCACAAGTTGAAAGTAATATTGTAGTTCTCAACTGAAAGTCTAGGGGGGATAACATCTGCATGTTGGATAGTGCGGGTGCAGTAAATGCCTCACATTATAGACTTATATGGGGGCATGTTGAAAAACTTATGTCGGTTAACTCTCAAGCGCTAAGTCAAAGGTGCACTAAACCTCCACTCAGGTAGTGGAGTTCTTTACTTAATTTTATACTATGATTTCCTATTGAAATATGTTACAAACACTGCACATATACATACATATGTACATACACATACATACACTTATATTCATACACACACAAACATACACATAAATCTACACACATACAAAAACACACACATACATATACACATTTGAGCTCATCCCAGTCCAGGACCTGATCATATACCATATCCCTTTAAATCACTTTTAAACTTTTATTTCAATAATAAACATTTATTTTGCGATTTAATATGTTTAAATATTGTTTTTATGTGTTTTGTTACATATATTTTCAAGTGTTAGCACTTTAGTTCAGCTCTCCAAAAGCACAATATTTTCCAGTACTAATTTATGTAGCGCTTGAGCATTAGACTTAACACTAATAATATAAGCACTGATAGCACTCCCTGCGTATAGGGCTAGGTAAAAAAAACTTTAGCATTTTCTGGTAAACCTTTTTTTTACCATCCACTTGTAATACCAGATTGTGCGCTATTCAGTGTCTGAAGAAACTACTTTAGGCAAACCAAAATCAAAAGAAGTTCGTAAAACTGCCTTTTCCTGATGAAAAAATCAGATAAGGAGGTTCACAAGAAAGAATAGATAACTCAGAAACTCTTCTAGCAATGAAATAGCTAAAATAAAAAATACTTTCCAAGAAAGTAGTTTAAAATAGTTTTACCATCCACTTGTAATACCAGATTGTGCGCTATTCAGTGTCTGAAGAAACTACTTTAGGCAAACCAAAATCAAAAGAAGTTCGTAAAACTGCCTTTTCCTGATGAAAAATCAGATAAGGAGGTTCACAAGAAAGAATAGATAACTCAGAAACTCTTCTAGCAATGAAATAGCTAAAATAAAAAATACTTTCCAAGAAAGTAGTTTAATATTCAACTTATGCATAGGTTCAAAAGGAGGAGCCTGCAAACCCCTTAAAGGGACATGAAACCCCAAACTTTTATTTCATGATTTAGAGAGAGCATACCATTTTAAACAACTTTCCAATTTTCTTCTGTTATCTAAGTTGCTTCATTCTCTTGGTATCCTTTGTTGAAATCATATCTAGATAGGCTCAGGAGCTTAGAGCTAGCTGCTGATTGGTTGCTGAACTTGTATGCCTATTTTCATTGACTTACAAATGTGTTCAGCTACTCTCAGGAGTGCATTGTTGCTTCTTCAATAAAATATACCAAGAGAATGAAGCAAAATTGTTAACAGAAGTAAATTGGAATGTTGTGTAAAATGTATAATCTATCTGAATCATGAAAGAAACGTTTTGTTATCGTGTCCCTTTAAACATAAGATAGACACTTCTATATCTTTATATAATTAGATATGACATATCTCAGAGGAGTAGTAGAGGAAAGACCCAAGTTCCAGATTATAGAGCCTACAAATTTTCTCAGTGTATTGATGTCTCTTCCTAATATTAATTAACCTCCCCTCACATAATGTGATTAAAAGGAGAACTGCCTTGACTCAATATAAAATACTTCATGCACATATTATTCATGCACATATTATCCACCTCCATTAAACTCATTTTATTAGATCCTTTATACCAAAATATTGGTCCAGAGAATATTCACATCACTTTCATTCAACAACTGACACAAAGAAAAGGGGGGTTACGATCCTAATTAATTTCTCATTGCAATTCATACACAAAGAGACAATATCAGATAAGGAAGCAAGATACCTACTAGTTCAGGGCCAAATTCAAGGTATTAATATAATGCTATGTAACATATACACCCCAAATGACAACCAAACTGCATTTTTTAATTCTATCTCCCATCTACTGACAGGTTGCTCTAAAATGAGAATAGTTTTAGCAGGGGATTTTAATATAGATCTACAATATCTTACAAAAAACAGCCCCTAATCCAGAAGAAGAAAATTGCCAGACAGCGATCCTTGGCCAAAAGAGTAGTTGACTTGCTAGCTCCACACACTATTATAGATTCTTGGAAGTCCCTATATGGGATTACCTCAGATTCCACTTTTTACTCTGTGGCACATAATAGTTATTCTAAATTGGACTATATATTTAAAAGACAAATTCTCCAACCAATTATTAGGTTGAATGACATTCATGCGTGTGCATGATCACACCACTCGATTACCTAATTGCAGCTAGGTGAGTTACGTGTCCCTAGTAGAGTGAAATCCTGGACGTATGGCTCTTCATGTTTGAAAAACTCCACAACAAAAACAAACAAAAAAACTACTGAAAACTATAGGGGAATACTGGCAGATTACTTTAAACACCTCAATCAATCCAACATCGATTTGGGCCGCACACAAGTCAGTTGTTAGGGGACTTCTCATCAAAGAGAAGGCCATTTATAATAAAAAAACAAATGCACATATCTTGCAGTTACACTCAGAAATAGAAATGCTAGAAAAGAAACACAAGGCTACAAACGTTAACTCTATCCTTTTGTCACTACAACACAATCAACAATCTCTAGCTACATTACTTAATGAAAATGCAATTAAAACCCATAGACTGAAAACAAATTACTTCTTGTTTGCTAACAAACCTGACAAATACCTTGCCAACAAGATAAGAGATAATTACCGGACTATGTCGATACCATATAGACAAAAAACAGATGGACATACAACATCATATCCACAAGAGATAGTGGCTAGCTTTGCCCATTACAACAAAATTCTATATGATGGCAAAAAGGTAGATCAAAATGAGACAACCAGAGGTCTATTACATTCCTTTTTAGAGGCAGTCAAATTATCTAAATTAACAGATTCTGAAAAGGAAATTTTAAATAGCGAAATTACACATTCCGAAATTTCTAGGGGGATTAAGGAGCTTAAAGGGACAGTCTAGGCCAAAATAAACATTCATGATTCAGATAGAGCATGTAATTTTAAACAATTTTCCTATTTACTTTTATCACCAATTTTGCTTTGTTCTCTTGGTATTCTTAGTTGAAAGCTTAACCTAGGAGGTTCATATGCTAATTTCTTAGACCTTGAAGCCCACCTCTTTCTGATTGCATTTTAACAGTTTTTCACCACTAGAGGGTGTTAGTTCACATATTTCATATAGATAACACTGTGCTCGTGCACAAGAAGTTATCTGGGAGCAGGCACTGATTGGCTAGACTGCAAGTCTGTCAAAAAAACTGAAAAAAGGGGCAGTTTGCAGAGGCTTAGATACAAGATAATCACAGAGGTTAAAAGTATATTATTATAAATGTGTTAGTTATGCAAAACTGGGAAATGGGTAATAAAGGGATTATCTATCTTTTAAAACACCGGCGAATATTATAAGTTGTTTGCTTCAACATTAATTCCCCATCTTGTGAAATTTGCAAATCATGTAATAGAGGGACATAATCTTCCGGGGGAGCTTTTACAATCAAAATTATAGTAATACCCAAGCCAGGGTAAAATCCTAAACTATGCCCCAGTTACAGACCTATATTGTTAATTAATCAGGACATTAAAATAGTGACAAAAGTACTGGACAATAGACTTAAAATAATTTTACCATCCGTAATACATCCAGACCAAGTAGAAGGCATTTGACAGAGTGGGCTGGACTTATATGAGGACAGTTTTGGAAAAAATGGGTCTTGAAGGTCCCTTTATTACGGCTATAAAAAACTGATATTCTAACCCAACAGCTTTTGTTAGAGCAATAGGCCATCAGTTTAGTACTTTCCAGATTCTAAATGGCACCAGGCAGGGGTGCCCGCTTTCGCCCCTCCTGTTCGCCCTATGTATAGAACCACTTGCAATTTGAAATTCTCCAGACATCATGGGCTTAGATATATAACAAAACAAAGGGAGGTGATCCCAGATTTGCTGTCACAGTTACAGAGTTATGTTTTTTAACTATTTTTCTGGCACGCTAGATACAATTTCTATTTATGTTGCCTTCTTTAACTATAACTAGTAAAAGTTCATTTTTAAGTGGAAAAATATACACTTTATGCGTAAAAAGAGCATACTTTTCCCTATTCTCTTAATAGAGTTTTTTCTTTGATCATGGGCTTAGAGACTGGACCTTTTAACCATAAAAGGACCCTTTTTGCGGACAACGTCTTACTGACTTTGACGAGATCATTGATATCAATTCCAAATCTTTATTCTACTCTGGAGGATTTTTCAGCTATATCGGGATACAAAATTAATAGGGATAAATGCCAAGCCCTCCCAATTGAGGCCAATTTTGACTTTAGGCGGGCTAAACATTCAATTCAATACTTAGGGATAAAATTAACTTCTCATTCTACTCATTTATACAAGGCAAATTATAGGGTAGATATCAATAAATGGCAGAAAGCAAACTTTTCATGGTATGGTAGATTATCTGAAGTGCAGTAATAATAACAGATTAAGAGTGGTAGGATAATCCTTGCAAAAGTCACATCAATTTACTGCAACGTGTCCCACTGCCACTTATTTATACACTCACTCCCCAGACAGTTATCCCTGGAACTTAATTCAATCTCCAGGATGGTACTCTTGGTACTTGCTTACCCTGTTCAGGACGCGGTTCTCCAATACTTGTCCTTTTTTGCTTGAGTGCTACGGTGCAGAGGGGCTCTGTATCCTTGCGGTCTGCAAACTGTTGCTTTTCCCTCTGCCCCTTCTCAGCATCTCAGCAATCAATAATCAGTATGCGACAATCTGGACTCCCGGGCGCTCCAATGATGACACTTTTAGGGGGTTAGGGGGAGGAGTGTAACCTTGTAGCAGGGCAGTGTGGCAGACCGCTGTACGGAGGTGTAGATCAACTGGAAAATAATACACTGAAGAAGAAATGCAATCCACACCTTCCAGTTAGTAAAAAAGCTAAATTTTATTAATATCCTTTTAAAACAACGAAGGAAGCTCCAATGCAATCACAGAGTGGGCGGAGCATTTGGTTTACGCGTTTCGGCTGTCTAGCCGTAATCATAGCCTGTAGTGCTGTGCCTTACTCTCACTTTTAAGACCAAATGAGATGAGTCTATTGGCTTAAATACAAAACATAATTAAAACAATATGCGCTCACAATGTTAACCCTCTCTAGCCTACCTCTGACAAGAACATTTTCGTAAGTTAACTGCCAACTAGTGAATACGCTGTGTAATACAATGTACATTATTATTTAGAAAATGTTGTATACATGCATACAAATGAACTGGATATTGAAAGAAAACATTGTTATTATACATATGTAATATATTACTAGCACACATAATGAATGCTGTCACTGAATACATGTTCTGTTGACTCCTCAAAAACGTATTTACAAAATGGAACTCAGTATTCAAATAATTACAATATGTAAAATGCACAATGAACTGTAAGATAAAAGATGCAATAATCGAGTATAATACAAACAGTCAGAACACCTAATACCCTTGTCCACAACACTGGTCAGATGGTCGTCCGCTGCAAGAAGTGAAAAATGCTTTTTCACTATTTTGCAGATTTGCTGGTATTAAGCACTAAACTCAGTCACAAAATGGACCCTTTTGAAATTATCTGTGTGTAATCCTTTCTGTTTGTTCTCAAAAAGTGTATCCCTGGGGGTGGTCTCCACAACTCTTCTGGCCCTGAGAATGTCATATTTGAGATACTTCCTGTCACTGAGCCTTTTGCTAAGCTCATTAGCTTCTTTTTCAAAATTAGAAGAATTGGAACCATTTATCTTCAATCTCGTAAATGGTCCCTTTGCTACTGCAAACCTTATCTGTTTAAGATGGCAACTGCAAAAGGGTGTTCCCTGTTATGGACTTACTGTATACACTGGTCGTTACTCTCTCTCCTTTTACTGACTAAGAGTCAAATCCAGGAAATTAATCTCAACTGGGTTAGTTTCAAAAGTAAAACATAGGCCCATGTCATTCGAATTCAAGTAATTAACAAAACTTTGTACATCATTATGATCTCCCATCCAAATGAACAGGAGATCATCAATGTATCTGGACCGCATCTTTGGAGATAGTAACCCATTCAAGGGGAACATCAAAATGTACAATAGATACATTGATGATGCAGGCAGAGTGAGTAAGACCGTGTTATTAAAGGGGGCACTGCCCAGCCCAGTCCGTGATAATGCAGGCAGAGTGAGTGAAATCTTGATATCCTTTATGGATATTAAGATTACAGTTTTGCTTTACTGCCCACTCAAAATACTTTATTGTGTTTGTGTATGGGATTTTAATGTCCATTATTTTACATCTAACAATGTTGGATGTAAAATAATGGACATTAAAGTCCCATACACATACACAATAAAGTGTTTTAGTGGACAGTAAAGAAAAACTATCATCTTAATATCCATATAAATAGATGCGAGCCTGTGTTTGCTACCTACCTACCCTCTATAGACAGAAATATACAAGTTATGGGGGTACTTGGCTATGGACTGCTTAGCATTTGTGTATAGATCATGTTGATCAGCAGTTCTTGGATTCACTAGCATTTCTAGTATGGAGGCAGCTACATTAGAGGTAAACCATAATATGTCTTATTTTACCTGCTGGGTAACACATGTTCAGCCTCACTTGATAAGGAGATTATTTCATTACTGTCTTGTTGGTTTCTGCCACAAATCTTATGTAGTGTAATCATCAATGTAAACTGGTAGGCTACAACTACTTAGGTCACACACAAAAAACATGTCATATAATGAATGTACACAAAAATTCATAGACATTCTCCATGGTACTTTCTTCAGCTTTTCCTGCTCTATTATCACCATAGAAACACATGAAACAACCATTTAGTGTGTGTATATTTTAGTGTGTGCCTGTGTTAGAGTCTCTG
The DNA here is from genome assembly GCF_027579735.1 of Bombina bombina. NCBI lineage: Eukaryota > Metazoa > Chordata > Amphibia > Anura > Bombinatoridae > Bombina > Bombina bombina. The sequence continues at coordinate 335,503,629 of NC_069504.1, read as the reverse complement.
TGTGAGTGTGGGCATGTGTTAATGTGGGTCTGTATGTGTGTATTAGTGTGTGTATGTTTTAGTTTGTGTATGTGTCATTTTATGTGTTAGTGTGTATCTGTTATTTTGTGCCTGTGTGAGTGTTCCTGTGTGTAATTTTCTGTGTTTGTGTGTGTGCACACATTTTAGTCACTTGGCCAAATCAGGGTGGGGGGCCCGATCAATAGCTTAGTAAGGGGCCCCAAAATTTCTAGTGGTGACCCTGCCGGAGTGGTCAGAGATTAAAGCTAAAATTAAACACACATACTCTATGTATGAGTCTGCAGCTCAAATACAAAACACAATAGACTCCTTTAGTAAGGTGTGGTTTTATTGGATACTCCAGGGGGGGCAATTTACAAATCCTATATATGTAAGTGGCAGTGAGTTAAGGTGTAATCATAGACGGTCAAATAAGGGGATATCCCCACAAAGAACTAGAGACAGAAGAAGCTTACAATAGGATATATTAGTATGTTAAGCTCTTTTGACTTATTAAGCGTGGGATTATAAAAACTGGGTGGATGACTCTGCATATAGTATGGTGACAAAGTTTACATGTTTTGTTAGTTTTACGTAATTTTGTTACAACTCATTAGACAAACATGTTAATTTTTTGTGTGGGAATAACTGTCAGTGGAAGGTTAGAAACCATCTGTAGTACCACTCTCATATTAGCTATAGTGGAAACTTGTGAAGTTATCTTTTCAGTCTGTATCTTAAGATGTATTCAGATTATATGCCTTTATTTCCAATGAGATTGTAAAATGTTTTTATCACTTGTATGTTGTTACAATTCTCAATAAAAAATATTTAAATCTAAACATAAGATCAAAATAAAAGAACATTAGACTAAAACTGGATAATGTAATATAATATTAAATTAAAGGGGCAACAAAAACTTTGAAAGCATAACATAAGAGATAACGCTACAAAAATTAATATTCTTTTGTTTCCTTATCCCGGTGTTAAACTGTATTAAGTTGTATCTTTTTGCCACTTGAAAGCCCAGCAATGTCTCATCATTGTACCATCAGAAAACTCAGTCAAGTCTAAGGGGTCAATTTATTAAATGCCGGGCGGACATGATTCGCTGTATCGAATCATGTCCCCCCGGCATCGCTAAATGCTGACAGCATATACTGTCGGCATTTAACATTGCAGAAGCATTTCACAAGAAATGCTTGTGCAATGCTGCCCCCTGCACATTCACAGTCAATCGGCCACTAGCAGGGACTGCCAATCATCTCGATCGAATCTGATTGGGATGATTGCAGTCCGCCACCTTACGACTGCTGCTTCTCAACTTTTGTTTTCAGATCTTTAGACTGCTGCTTCATAACTGGTGTTTCTGGCGAGCCTGCAGGCTCGCCAGAAACACAGGCGCTCAAGCTCCATCCGGTGCTCGATAAATGGGCCCCATAATCTGCTGCTTTAAGAATGTCCAGTAAAGCCTCAATCTGCTACCTTCTTAATGCCCAGTAAATCATTAATCTGCTTCCTTCTGAATGCTTCATCAAGCCTTCATCATCCAATAGAATGAGAGCTGCTTAAATCCTATTGGCTGATTTGAGCAGCCAATAGGATTTTAGCAGCTCTAATTCCTATTGGCTGATTAAAAATTTTCAGTCAATAGGAATGCAAGGGACGCTATCTTGAATCACGTACTTTGCATTGAAGATTCAGAGTACAGTGGCGACCATATGAAGAGGATGCTCCACGCCGGATGTCTTCAGGATGGACCCGCTCTGCGCCGCCAGGATCAAGATATAAGAAGACGCCTGGATGAAGATTGAAGAGGCCGTCTGGATGAGGACTTCGCCGTCTGGATGAAGATTGAAGAGGCCGCCTGGATGAAGACTTCTCACCGCCTGGATGAAGACTTCTCACCGTCTGAATGAAGATCGTTGAAGCGGGACTTCAAAAACTATAAGTGGATTGACGGGGGTTAGTGATAGGTTTTTTATAGGCTTTTTTTGGGTGGTTTAATTTTTTAGATTAGGATTTGGGGAGCAAAATAGCTAAATGCCCTTTTAAGGAAAATGCCCCTACAAATGCCCTTTTTAGGGCAATGAGTAGCTTAGGTTTTTCAGATAGTTTTTTTTTATTTTCTGGGTCTGAAGGGGTGCCGTTTTGTAATGTTAGTGGGTCTTTGTAATTTTTTTCAGCTAAAAGAGCTGTTTAACTTAGGGCAATGCCCTACAAAAGGCCCTTTTTAAGGGCTATTGGTAGTTTATTCTAGATTAGGTTTTTTTTTAAATGGGTATTAGAATAGGAGTATTTTTATTATTTTTGATAATTTGTTTGTTATTTTGTGTAATGTATTATTTTTCATTTTGGGGTGGGTTTTTATCTTTAGATTAGGACTTGTGCCGCAAAAAAGCTAAATGCCCTTTTAAGGGCAATGCCAATATAAATGCCCTTTTCAGGGCAATGGGTAGATTAGGTTTTACTTTATTTTTATTTTGTGGGTTTGGGGGGTGGGGTTTGTTTTCTTTTGTAGCAAAAGAGCTGTTAACTTTAGGGGAATGCCCTACAAAAGCCCTTTTAATCTATTCTAGATTAGTCTTTTTTTATTTTGGGGTGTTTTGTTTTTTAAAGGGTATTAGAATAGGAATCATTTTTATTTTTTTGGATAATTTTGTTTATTATTTTTTGTAATGGTAGTTTTTTTATTTGTTGTAATTGTAGGTTTTTCTATTTTTTGTAATTTTAGGTTTTAGTGTAAGGCAGGTTAGGTTTTATTTCACGGGTAAGTTTTTATTTATTTTAACTAGGTGGTAGTTAATAACTATTTACTAACTAGTCTACCTAGTTAAAATAAATACAAACTTACCTGTGAAATTAAAATAAAACCTAAGCTAGCTACAATATAACTATTAGTTATATTGTAGCTAGCTTAGGTTTTATTTGACAGGTAAGTATGTATTTAGTTTTAAATAGGTATTATTTAGTTAATAATTGTAACTTTAGTTTAGCTCTATTTTAATTATGTTAAAGTTAGGGGGTATTAGGTTTAGGGTTACGTTAGGGTTAGGGATTAATATAGTTTAATTTAGGTTGTTGCAATGTGGGGGGCTGGTGGTTTAGGGGTTAATAGGTTTATTTAGTGGTAGTGATGTGGGAGGCCAGAGGTTTTGGGGTTAATACCTTTATTTATTGACGGCGATGTTGGGGTGCGGCAGAATAGGGGTTAATAACTTTAATATAGTGGCAGCGATGTTTGGGTGCAGCGAAATAGGAGTTAATAACTTTAATATAGAGGCGATATCGGGAGCGGCAGATTAGGGGTTAATAACTTTATTTAGGTGGCGACGATATCGGGAGCGGCAGATTAGGGGTTAATAACTGTAGGTAGGTGGCGGCGATGTCGGTGGGGGGCAGATTAGGGCTGTTTAGACTCTAATCCTGAGATTATTCCTCCTGCTACGATTTTCCAAATCTTCAAATCCATCCATTAGTGTATGAATCATCACAAAGTGATGCTGGAATTGTTAGGAAGATTGTTGGACTTCTGCATGGAGTCCTTCTTGCTTGGATTCAATTTGTACAATTATTTGGTCTAGGGCATTTAAGTCCTTGTGTAGCTAACCAAATACATTTTTGACTTCTTGTATAACTTCTTTGATATCGTCTTTGGAGGAAAGTGTTTTAAGATATTCTTTAGTGATATAAGAAAGGGGTGAGGTAGGATCTTCATGGACTTCAGCTGAAATAGTAAGCCTGCTATACTCCGGAAGCTGCTGCAGGTGGAGTGTCAGTAGACCAGAGATATTAATTCATATTTTTGGACTGAGAGCTCTTATAGACCATGTTAGATTTTTTTTTATAAATATCAGAATTAGAAATAGAGGAGTAAAAATAAGGGTCAAGGAATAAGTAACATGACATGCAATTGTTTTTAGCCTGGCCCAATGGTGTTTTGGGAACAGAAATTGATGCCAACACTGGCATAGGTGCTGTAATTACTATTTTTTGAATAAGTAACAGATATTTTTAAAGGGTTAATAACCATTGGGCCACTGATTTCACAATGAATATATACAGGGTAGATCCCCCTCCATGACATGCAATTGTTTTTAGCCTGGCCCAATGGTGTTTTAGGCACAGAAATTGATGCCAACACTGGTATTGGTGCTGTAATTACCATTTTTGAATAAGTAACAGATATTTTCAAAGGGTTAATAACCATTGGGTCACTGATTTCACTATGAATATATACAGGGTAGATCCCCCTCCATGACATGCAATTGTTTTTAACCTGGCCCAATGGTGTTGTTAGGGTGCCAGGAATCAGACTGAGATGAGAAGTGCAAAAATAATCACACCTTTATTAATAGCAAAATATAATAAAAAGTCCACAAGTCAAATAACAAGCCAGGAATAAAAACCAGAGCTGGTAGTCAGACGAGCCGAGTCAGGAGCCAAAGCGAATAGTCAAACGAGCTGAGTCAGGAGCCAAAGCGAGTAGTCAGATGAGCCGGAATCAGGAACAAGCAGAACAGCAGAGTCAGGAACAAGCCAGGGATCAGGAACCAGGAGGGACGTCAGACAGCCAGGTAATACACAGGAGCTCTTACAAACAGGTCTGAGAAAATGCAAGGGCAAAGCATACTGAACAGAGGCCCTTTAAATAATAAGTAATGACATCACAATTCTGAGACTGCATCCTGTCTCACATGGATGATGTACACCAGTCTGGCCATAAAAGGAAGTGCATGAAATGAGCAGCATCACACAGTATGCACCAGAGTCAGCAAGAGAGGTGAGTAAAATGGCTGCCAGCAGCACATGGCAAACAAAACCGGGGAAAAACCCTGACAGTACCCTCCCATCAACGACCCCTCCCCCGCAGGAGGACAAAAGGCTTATTGGGGAAATGGGCATGGAAGGCACGGAGGAGGGCGGGAGCATGAACATCAGAGGAGGGAACCCATGAACGCTTCTCCAGACCGTAGCCCCTCCAGTGAACCAAATACTGTATGCGGCGCCTGGACCTACGAGAGTCAATAATGCTGCTGACCTCATACTCCTCATGGTTGTCAACAAAGATAGGATGGGGACGAGGCAACACAGTGGTAAACCGATTACAAACCAATGGTTTCAAGAGGGAGACATCAAACACATTGGAGATGTGCATTGTAGGAGGAAGGTCAAGAGCACAGGCCACAGGATTGACCCGTCGGAGTATTCGAAAAGGACCAACATAACAGGGAGCCAGTTTATTGGAAGGCACACAAAGGTTCAAGTTGCGGAAGGACAGCCAAACTCTCTCACCAACCTGGTAGGAAGGCGCGGGCAGACACCTACAATCAGCCTGGAACTTTTGGAGCTGCATAGAACGATGAAGGCAATCCTGAATCTGCACCCACGTGGAACGGAGTTGCCGGAGATGCTCCTCCAAAGCCGGAATACCCTGAAACATGAATGAATCGGGAACAAGGATGGTTGAAACCCATAATTCGCCATGAACGGGAATAACTTGGAGGAAGCATTAATAGCACTATTACGGGACAAACTCTGCCAAATAGGTAAGGCTGCTAATAACAGTGCTGTAATTATGGGAGATTTTAACTATCCTGACATAAACTAGGCCAATGAAACTAGTAATTCAGCTAAGGGGGACAGATTTTTAAATGTTCTCTTGTCACAATTAATAGAGGAGCCAACTAGGAGTAAAGCTATATTGGATTTAGTGCTATCAAACAATACAGATATAATATCAAACATAGAAGTTAAAGAACATTTGGGTAACAGTGATCATAACATGGTCACATTTGAAATCTCTTTTCATATGCATTGTTTTAGAGGCTTAACTAAGACTTTTAATTTCAAGAAAACAAAATTAAACGATTTAAGGAAATCATTAAATAATATAAATTGGGACAATGTATTTTCTAATAAAAATACAGAGGATAAATGGATAATATTTAAAAATGTGTTAAATAAATATACATATCAACACATACCATATGGTTATTAAAAAAAAAAAAAAAAAAAAAGCCGTTATGGCTAAATAAAAATGTGTTAAGAGAAATTAGGAAAAAACGTAGGGCATTTAAATTATTAAAAGAAAATAGTACAGACTCAGCATACAATATTTATAAGGAATGTAACAAAGCATGCAAAAAAGCAATCAAATTAGCAAAAATCGAAAATGAAAAATTAATTGCCAAGGATTCTAAGTATAACCCTAAAAGGTTCTTTAAATACATAAATAGCAAAAAATCTAAGAAGGATAATATAGGCTGAGGTACTAAACCAGTTTTTTTCTTCAGTATACACAAGAGAGGAACCATTGAATGATACTTTGGAACAGAATAGAACATGCCAGTCCATACCACTAACTGGGTTTTGTTTAGAGGATATCAGGAAAAAACTGGAAAATATTAAGGTAAATAAAACTCCAGGCCCAGATGGAATACACCCAAGGGTGTTAAGGGAACTTAGCACTGTTATAGACAAACCTTTACTCTTAATTTTTCAAGACTCATTATCCTCAGGCATGGTACCCCAGGATTGGCGTAAAGCTGATGTGGTGCCACTCTTTAAAAAGGGAAGCAGTCCGCAGCGCATATATTACCTTAATTCCAAAGGCCAGAAAGGATGGTCTACTGCCTGAGTCGTACCGTCCAATCTCATTGCTAAACTCGGACTACAAGATATTGACCAAGCTGCTGGCGGAGAGGCTTAAGTTCATCCTGCCTGATATTATCCATGGGGATCAAACGGGATTCATGTATGCGAGGTCCTCAGTGGTTAATGTTCGTAGAGTCCTACAGGTTATACATCACTACTGGACCAAAAAACATGACGACTCCGTAAAGAATGGGGAGGAGGCCTTCATGCTGTCTCTTGACACAGAGAAGGCCTTTGACCGGGTAGAATGGGACCATCTCTTCCACACCATGACCAAGGCAGCTTTCTCTGGCCCGTTTCTTGAGTTTATCAAAAATCTGTATCACGCTCCATATGCCAACATTCTTGTTAATAATACATTCTCCACCAACATTCATCTACATAGAGGAACGCGACAGGGTTGTCCCCTGTCGCCTCTTCTTTTTAACATAGCCTTGGAGCCACTGGCAATCAGATTGCGGCATGCCTTTCCCGGCATTGACGAGGTGGGTCATCAGCAACACCTGGCGTTGTACGCGGACGATATGCTCTTGTTCGTCCAAGACCCCCAAACTAACATACCACCTATACTCGAGATCCTCACTGAGTTTGGCCTGTTATCAGGCTATAAAGTGAATATGCAGAAGTCGGAGATCTTATGGTTACGCAGAAAGACCTGTAGGGATGGAGAGTTCCCGTTCACTGTAGCCAAGCATGACATCACATACCTTGGTGTTAGGATCTCTGCCAATCCTAACAAACTCTATGCTAACAACTTGACACCTATTTGCTCAAAACTACAGGCTCAGATGAATAGCTGGAGATCTCTGCCCCTCTCGTTATCAGGCAGGGTGAGCCTGCTCAAAATGGTAGTGCTGCCTCGTCTTCTCTATCCTCTTTTAATGTTACCCATGCTTCTAAACAAAACTGACGTCAAAAGGTTGAATGCGGCAGCGACCCGTTTCATATGGAAAGGGGGGAAGCCACGCATCTCCAGAGAAAAGCTAAGTATGCATTTCCTTAATGGGGGTCTGGCTTTGCCAGACTTTAAGTTGTATAACTGGGCAGCCTTGATAAGCTTGGTGCTTGACTGGCAGGTGGGCACTCACCACTTCTGTCAACCCGCTTTGGAACAGGCAGTTCTGGGGAATGTCTCCCTGGCATACCTGCCACACATTACAAATATGAAATCGGTGAAGGCCCTGGGCCTCAATATGCTTTTTACAGACCCCTTAAAAGCCTGGCACCAGGCTCACAAATTTCTGAAGAGATCATGCCATGCCTCAAATTACTTACCCTTTGTTAAAAACCCTGACTTTCAGGCTGGGTCAGAAACGCAACCTTTCCTGATATGGGAACAAAGAGGGCTGGGATCCCTTAAACAATTTCTGGACCCTCTGTCAAAAGAGGTCAAAACCTTTGGGACCTTACAACGGGAATTTGGCCTGCCAAGGACAGACTTCTTTGCCTTCCTACAGGTGCGGCATTATACCACTGCCTTAATAAGAGACACATCTGAATTCTGGGAGGGTTCTCCCTTCCAGGTGACTCAGGCGCTGTACCAGATGGGGAGATTCTCTCTATCCGAAATTTACCAATCACTCATACATAAACATTCGGAGGGAGTGCGAGAAAAGCTTTGGACGGGTTGGTCCAGAGAGGGAGTTAGTGAAGTTTCGTGGGAGGATATTAGAACACGGCTGGAGAGAACTAAGTTAGCCACTTTGTCGGCCGGGTTCAGGGAAACTCAGGTTCGCTTTCTTCACAGAGCGTACCTCACTCCGAGACATCTGGCTAAATGGGTGCCAATGCACCCTAACGTGTGTGCAAAGTGCTCAATGGAAGCCCCTACCCTTTTACACTATATTTGGGAATGCCCAACAGTCAGGCAATATTGGGGTAAAATACAATACTGGATTAATCAAGCTCTACAGATAAGACTCACAATCCTACCGGAAACTGTCATTTTCTTACACTGGGAATCACAACACAAACAACAAGATGCAGTGCTGAGTCTGATAATATTGTTAGCTAGAAAATGTATTCTAAATCAGTGGACGGGGAGGAGAGGCCCCTCTTTTCAAGGCTTTAAGAACCTACTCAGAACACAGATATTCATTGAGCAGGTAGATGTCAGGATGGATGTTCAAAATAGACTGGGCCATTTCTTGCGTAAATGGCGCAGGCTTATACTCACCTTTGAACTAGAGATACAAAGACAAATACTGTTCCCCTTTAAAGACTCAGCTGCCTTCTTGGAGGGAGGGCTGAGGGGCGAGTGGGAGCACTTACTTACTGAACGGATGAACCTGGGATAGAACTCTTCTCTCTTACCCCCTCTCTACTTCCCCCCTCCTGTACTCCCCCTTGTACTCTTCTTCTCCCTTTTTTTTTTTTTTTCTTCCACCGCCGTCGGGCCTTCTGGGAGCTAGCTTCACGTTAGTATCTACAGTTATTTATTGAGACTTGTTGAGTTTTATTGTTTAGGTTAATTTAGATAGGTAGTAAGTAGGACTACTAAGAAAATGGAAAATGGATAGGCGGGGGTTATTAGGGGCATATGCTGATATATGACACTACATCCAAAAAACTCATATTGCAAAATCATTGTATTGAATGTACCAGATGTCGACATTAACTGTATCACATAACTGTATTGTTCTTGGTTGTTTGCATATTTATGCTTTACTATAACGTGATTGTATTTGTATCGCCCTACTCCACACTAATAAAAATGATATGTTAAAAAAAAAAAAAAGGGAAGCAGGGATGATCCAGGAAGCTATAGACCAGTTAGTCTGACATCAATAGTAGGGAAGATATTTGAAGGGATTATAAGGGATTATATTGATGAGCATATTCGTGTAAACAAGATTATGAGTTCTAATCAGCATGGCTTTAGGAGAAATAGATCATGTCAAACTAATCTAATTCGTTTCTACGAGGAAGTAAGTAAAAATATAGATAAAGGGGAATCAGTTGATGTGATATACTTAGATTTTGCAAAGGCATTTGATACAGTGCCACATGAGAGATTAATGCACAAAATTAAGGGACTGGGAATAGCTGAAAATGTTAGCTCATGGATAAATAACTGGATAAAAGATAGGGAGCAACGAGTAGTAGTAAATGGATCATACTCAGATTGGACAAAAGTAATCAGTGGCGTCCCCCAGGGATCAGTACTGGGCCCTGTTCTTTTTATTATTTTTATAAATGACTTGGAGCAAGGATTAAATAGCGACATCTCTATTTTTGCAGATGATACTAAGTTAAGTAAGGTCATTAGGTCAGAGCAGGACGAACTCTCTTTACAAAGGGATTTGCTAAAATTAGAACTATGGGCAAGTGAATGGAAAATGAGATTTAATACGGAAAAATGCAAGGTTCTACATTTTGGAAGTAAAAATAAGCAGGCTACGTAATTTTTTAAATGGGACAAGACTTAGCCAAACACAGGAGGAAAGGGATTTGGGAGTAGTAATAGATAACAAGCTAAAGATGGGTGCACAATGCAGGGCAGCGGCTTCAAAGGCTAATAAGATACTAGCATGTATTAAAAGAGGCATTGATTCAAGGGAGGAAAGCATAATTCTGTCATTATATAAAGCCCTGGTAAGACCTACCTTGAGTTTGGAGTGCAGTTCTGGGGACCGATTGCTAAAAAAGATATTGCAGAACTAGAAAAAGTTCAGAGAAGGGCCACAAAGCTAATAAGGGGATTGGAGAAATTAACCTATGAGGAGAGGCTAGCCAAACTGGGTCTGTTTTCTTTAGAAAAAAGGCGCTTGAGAGGTGACATGATTACTTTATATAAATATATTCAAGGCCCATATACAGAGATGGCAGAAGCTCTGTTTATTCCAAGAAAATTGTTTCTGACAAGAGGTCATAATTTAAGGTTGGAGGAAAGGAGATTTAATCTCCTGCAACGGAAACGTTTTTTCATTGTAAGAGCAATAAAATTGTGGAACTCATTACCAAAGGAGGTAGTGAATGCCAATTCCATAGATACATTTAAAAATAGTCTGGATAAATTTCTGTATATAAACAAAATTCATGGATATGATTGCTAGTATTAAATGGGTCACATTTTAATGGGGTTATTTAAGCTTAACTGGAGCTTTTTGAAAGTATTTTAGATTTGTATAGGTTGAACTCGATGGACTTCAGTCTTTTTTCAACCTTATCTACTATGTTACTATGTAACAGTTCAGACCAATTATTGTGGTGATCTGAGACATAGCAATGGAGGAACTGTTCCAGAGCTTGATTAGACCGTTCCGCAGCCCCATTGGATTGAGGGTGATATGCAGAGGAGAAGGAAAGCTGGATCCCCATTTGAGCACAAAAGAAACGCTAAAATCTGGAGACAAACTGGCTTCCCCGTTCCGACACTATCTCCTTGGGTAACCCATGTAAGTGGAAGACCTCCCGGGCAAAAATTGAAGCAAGCTCCTGAGCGAAAGGCAACTTCTTCAAGGGAATGCAATGTGACATTTTAGAAAAAAAAACGGTCAACCACCATAAGGATAACAGTATTGCCATTGGAAACAGGGAGCTCGACAATGAAGTCCATGGAAAGATTTGTCCAAATACGCTCACCTTTAGCAATAGGTTGAAGAAGACCCACAGGAAGACGTTGAGGAGTCTTATTCTGTGCACAAACTGAGCAGGAGGCAACATACGCAGCAACATCAGAATGAAGACCTGGCCACCAGAATTGTCGAGTGACAGACCAAATCATTTGGTTCTTGCCTGGGTGACCTGCGGCTTTAGGATAGTGGTAAGTGTGCAAAAGTTTAGTCCAAAGATTCTCAGGAACAAAACACTTACCACTAGGTTTCTCAGGAGGTGCATTGGTTTGTGCAGCCAGGATCTCCTCCTCCAAGGGAGAAGTCAAATTAGTACGTATGGTAACCAAAATATGGTCAGGAGGTATAACTAGAGTAGGTACAGACTCCTCCTTGGACAGAGGCGAAAATTGTTGAGAGAGGGCATCAGCCCTACCATTCTTACTACCAGGCAGGTAGGAGACCACATAATTAAACCGAGACAAAAATAGCGCCCATCTGGCCTGTCGGGGCGACAAACGTTTTGCTTCAGATAGATAAGTTAAATTCTTGTGGTCAGTAAGAATGAGCACTGGCACGCTAGTACCCTCGAGTAGATGCCTCCATTCCTTGAGTGCCAAAATTATGGCCAGTAATTCACTGTCGCCAATTTCATAATTGCACTCCGCTGGAGACAATTTCTTAGATAAGAAACCACACGGATGTAAGGAACTGTCAGGCATAGGACGTTGAGACAAGAAGGCACCTACTCCAGTCTCAGACGCATCGACCTCAAGAACGAAAGGCAGGACAGGGTTAGGATGAGCCAGAACTGGAGCAACAAAACAGGCCACTCTCACGTAGTCTATGAAGAACCCATGTAACATCAGAACGATGAGCCTCAAGTGTGGGTGAGTGTATGAGAATGTCGTCTAAGTACACCACAACACACTGTTGCAACATATCTGGTAGGACATCATTAATAAATTCCTGGAAAACAGCAGGAGCATTACATAGGCCAAAGGGCATTACAAGATACTCATAATGCCTGCTCCTGGTGTTAAATGCTGTTTTCCATTTGTGGCCCTCCTTAATCCTAACGAGATTGTACGCTCCTCTCAAATCAAGTTTAGTAAAGATCATAGCTTCCTTGAGGCGGTCAAAGAGCTCTGTAATGAGCGGAATAGGGTAAGCATTCTTAATGGTAAGACGATTAAGACCCCAATAATCGATGCATGGTCTTAACTCGCCACCCTTTTTCTTCACAAAGAAGAAGCCAGCCCCTGCAGGAGAGCAGGATTTGCGGATGATCCTCCGCGACAGAGCATTGGCAACATACTCCTCCATAGCACAATTCTCTGCAACAGACAGAGGGTAAACCCGGCCCCGAGGAGGAATGGCTCCGGGTTGCAGGACTATGGCACAATCGTAAGACCGATGAGGAGGCAACGTACCGGCACACACCTTGTCAAAAACATCTAGGAACTCTCGGTACTCCTCTGGCAATTGAGATACCGAAGAAGTGCACAAGACTTTAACTGGTTTCCGAAGACAAGTGGAAATACATTGCGGAGACCACTACAAAATTTCGGACCTGCGCCAGTCGAGACTGGGATTGTGCTTTTGGAGCCAGGGATAACACAGAACAACCGGAAAATATGGAGAGTTTATCACCTGGAACTGGAGGGTTTAAAAATGGAGAGCCCCAACAGCCATGGATAACGGAGCAGTTTCTTGAGTAACAAGTGCGGGCTGAAGGGGCCTGCCATCAATGGCCTCAATAGCAAGCGGAACGGACTGAGGCAAAACAGGAATGGAGTGCTTTGATACAAAAGCACTGTCAATGAAATAGCCCGCAGCACCGGAGTCAACAAGAGCCTGAGTGACTATGGAGGAGTCCACCCAGGAAAGGACAATCGTGACCAAAGGTTTCTCCTTTAGCGGTTCCGGGGACGAGGATAAACCACCCAAGGTCTGCCCCCGACAGGACCTTAGGTGTGAGCGTTTCCCGGCCATGTAGGACAAGACTTCAAAAGGTGGCCCTGTAACCCACAATAGAGGCAGAGCCCCTCCGTCCTCCTAAAGGCATTCTCCACCACGGAGAGACGTGTGAATCCCAACTGCATCGGCTCAGCAGTACCTGGTGACTCGGGACCAGGAGGCATGGGTGGGAACGAACACGTAGGTGGAAACAGAAAAAGAGGCTTCCGCAAGCGCTCCTTGAAAGAGGGCCTCTCTCTGAGTCTGATGTCAATTAGGATAAAAAAAGACACCAATGCCACGAGATCCTCTGGTAAATCTCTGGCAGCAACTTCATCTTTAATCACATCAGAGAGCCCATGAAAGCAGGCGGCAACAAGGGCTTCATTGTTCCAACCTACCTCTGCGGCATGCGTACAGAACTCAATGGCATACTGAGCAACAGATCTTGTACCTTGCTGAATGGACATGAGTTGCTTAGCAGCAGAGGAGGAGCGAACATCAAATACCCTTCGAAAGGAGGCCATAAATTCAGGGTAATTTGAAATCCCAGGTTTATTCGTCTCCCACAAGGGATTAGCCCAGGCAAGAGCTGTGTCAGAGAGTAACGAGATGAGAAATCCCACCTTAGCTCTGTCAGAGGGAAACGCCTGTGGTAACATCTCAAAGTAAATGCCCACCTGGTTCAAAAACCTTCTGCACTGATTAGGATCGCCTCCATATCGCTGAGGTAGAGGTGCAGAACCGGACATGCTCCTGGTAGGACTAGGTGCAGCAGCGGAAACAGGAGCAGCCATAACTTGCGGGACACTTTGGTCCAAATATGCAGTGCGAGTCAGCAGGGCTAGTGCAAATTGCATCAATTTCCTGGCACCCTAACATTACGCAAGGGCCATGAATCCTGATGGTGCTAATAATCCACCTTTACCTGCCATAATTTCCAGGATGGATGAACAAGATCAACAAATGGTTGTAAATGCTTCTCTGGGATCCCCTTTGTTCAGAAATAGCAGACATATATGGGTTTGGCGTTGCTTTTTGGTAATTAGGCCGCTAAATGTCACTGCGCACCACACGTGTATTATGCCCAGCAGTGAAGGGGTTAATTAGGGAGCATGTAGGTTTTTTTTGGGGTAATTTTAGCTTTAGTGTAGTGTAGTAAACAACCCAAAGTATTGATCTAGGCCCATTTTGGTATATTTCATGCCATCATTTCCCAGTCAAATGCGATCAAATAAAAAAAAAGGTAAATTTTTCACAATTTTAGGTTTCTCACTGAAATCATTTACAAACAGCTTGTGCAATTATGGCACAAATGGTTGTAAATGCTTCTCTGGGATCCCCTTTGTTCAGAAATAGCAGACATATATGGCTTTGGCATTGCTTTTTGGTAATTAGAAGGCCGCTAAATGCCGCTGCGCACCACACGTGTATTATGCCCAGCAGTGCAGGGGTTAATTAGGGAGCTTGTTGGGTTAATTTTAGATTTAGTGTACTGTAGTAGACAACCCAAAGTATTAATCCAGGCCCATTTTGGTATATTTCATGCCACCATTTCACCGTCAAATGCGATCAAATAAAAAAAAAGGTAAATTTTTCACAATTTTAGGTTTCTCACTGAAATCATTTACAAACAGCTTGTGCAATTATGGCACAAATGGTTGTAAATGCTTCTCTGGGATCCCCTTTGTTCAGAAATAGCAGACATATATGGCTTTGGCGTTGCTTTTTGGTAATTAGAAGGCCGCGAAATGCCGCTGCGCATCACACATGTATTATGGCTAGCAGTGAAGGGGTTAATTAGGTAGCTTGTAGGGTTAATTTTAGCTTTAGTGTAGAGATCAGCCTCCCAACTGAAACATCCCACCCCCTGATCCCTCCCAAACAGCTATCTTCCCTCCCCCACCCCACAATTGTCCCCGCCATCTTAAGTACTGGCAAAAAGTCTGCCAGTACTAAAATAAAAGGTATATTTGGGCTTTTTTGTGGGGTTTTTTTTAAGCATATTTACAGATGCTGCTGTGTAGGATCCCCCATTAGCCCCCAACCTCACTGATCCCCCACCAAACAGCTCTCTAACCCTCCCCCTCTACCTTAATGGGCGCCATCTTGGGTACTGGCAGCTGTCTGCCAGTACCCATTTTAGAAAAAAAAAACAGAATTTATGCTTACCTGATAAATTACTTTCTCCAACGGTGTGTCCGGTCCACGGCGTCATCCATTACTTGTGGGATATTCTCCTCCCCCACAGGGAAAGGCAAGGAGAGCACACAGCAAGAGCTGTCCATATAGTCCCTCCCAGGCTCCGCCCCCCCAGTCATTCGACCGACGGTTAGGAGAAAAAAAGGAGAAACTATAGGGTGCCGTGGTGACTGTAGTGTATAGAGAAAGAATTTTTTCAAACCTGATTAAAAAAACCAGGGCGGGCCGTGGACCGGACACACCGTTGGAGAAAGTAATTTATCAGGTAAGCATAAATTCTGTTTTCTCCAACATTGGTGTGTCCGGTCCACAGCGTCATCCATTACTTGTGGGAACCAATACCAAAGCTTTAGGACACGGATGAAGGCACCACGGCTTGCAAAACCTTTCTCCCAAAAATAGCCTCCGAAGAAGCAAAAGTATCAAATTTGTAGAATTTGGCAAAAGTGTGCAGAGAAGACCAAGTCGCTGCCTTACATATCTGATCAACAGAAGCCTCGTTCTTAAAGGCCCATGTGGAAGCCACAGCCCTAGTAGAGTGGGCTGTGATTCGTTCAGGAGGCTGCCGTCCGGCAGTCTCATAAGCCAATCGGATAATGCTTTTCAGCCAGAAAGAAAGAGAGGTAGCAGTAGCTTTTTGTCCTCTCCTCTTACCAGAATAAACGGCAAACAAAGAAGAAGTTTGTCTGAAATCCTTTGTTGCTTCTAAATAGAACTTTAAAGCACGGACTACATCTAAATTGTGTAACAAACATTCCTTCTTTGAAACTGGATTCGGACACAAAGAAGGGACAACTATTTCCTGGTTAATATTCTTGTTGGAAACAACTTTTGGAAGAAAACCAGGCTTGGTACGCAAAACAACCTTATCTGAATGGAACACCAGATAGGGTGGATCACACTGCAAAGCAGATAGTTCAGAAACTCTTCTAGCAGAAGAAATAGCAACCAAAAACAGAACTTTCCAAGATAGTAACTTGATATCTATGGAATGTAAGGGTTCAAATGGAACCCCTTGAAGAACTGAAAAAACTAAATTTAGACTCCAGGGAGGAGTCAAAGGTCTGTAAACAGGCTTGATTCTGACCAAAGCCTGTACAAAAGCTTGTACATCTGGCACAGCTGCCAGTCGTTTGTGTAATAAGACAGATAAAGCAGAAATCTGTCCTTTTAGAGAACTCGCTGACAATCCCTTATCCAAACCTTCTTGGAGAAAGGAGAGAATCCTGGGAATTTTAATCCATGAGAATCCCTTGGATTCACACCAACAGATATATCTTTTCCATATTTTATGGTAAATCCTTCTAGTCACAGGTTTTCTGGCTTTGACCAGAGTATCTATCACTGAATCTGAAAACCCGCGCTTAGATAAAATCAAGCATTCAATTTCCAAGCAGTCAGCTGGAGAGAAACTAGATTTGGATGTTCGAATGGACCTTGTACTAGAAGATCCTGTCTCAAAGGTAGCTTCCCTGGTGGAGCCGATGACATATTCACCAGGTCTGCATACCAAGTCCTGCGTGGCCACGCAGGAGCTATCAGAATCACCGAGGCCTTCTCCTGTTTGATCCTGGCTACAAGCCTGGGAAGGAGAGGGAACGGTGGAAACGCATAAGCTAGGTTGAACGACCAAGGCGTCACTAATGCATGCACTAGAGTCGCCTTGGGATCCCTGGATCTGGACCCGTAGTAAGGAACCTTGAAGTTCTGACGAGACGCCATCAGATCCATGTCTGGAATGTCCCATAATTGAGTCAACTGGGCAAAAACCTCCGGGTGGAGTTCCCACTCCCCCGGATGGAAAGTCTGACGACTCAGATAATCCGCCTCCCAGTTGTCTACTCCTGGGATGTGAATTGCAGATAGATGGCAGGAGTGATCCTCCGCCCATTTGATGATCTTGGATACCTCTCTCATCGCCAAGGAACTCTTTGTTCCTCCCTGATGGTTGATGTAAGCTACAGTCGTCATGTTGTCTGACTGGAATCTTATGAATCCGGCCTTCGCTAGTTAAGGCCAAGCCCGGAAAGCATTGAATATCGCTCTCAGTTCCAGGATGTTTATCGGGAGAAGAGACTCTTCCCGAGACCATAGACCCTGAGCTTTCAGGGAATCCCAGACCGCGCCCCAGCCTAATAGACTGTCGACGGTCGTGACAGTCTATTAGACAGGTGATCCTGTGACAACCACCAACGGAGTGAGTCTCTGGTCATCGGGTCTACTTGAATCTTTGGAGACAAGTCTGTATAGTCCCCATTCCACTGCTTGAGCATGCACAGTTGTAATGGTTTTAGATGAATTTGAGCAAAAGGAACTATGTCCATTGCTGCAACCATCAACCCTACTACTTCCATGCACTGAGCTATGGAAGGCTGCAGAATAGAGTGAAAAACTTGACAAGCGTTTAGAAGCTTTGACTTTCTGACTCTTGTCAGGAAGATCTTCATTTTTAAAGAATCTATTATCGTTCCCAAGAAGGGAACTCTTGTCGACGGAGACAGGGAACTCTTTTCTACGTTCCCTTTCCACCCGTGAGATCTGAGAAAGGCTAGAACAATGTCTGTATGAGCCTTTGCTTTGGAAAGAGACGACGTTTGGATTAGAATGTCGTCCATATAAGGTGCCACTGCAATACCCCTTGGTCTTAGAACCGCTAGAAGGGACCCTAGCACCTTTGTGAAAATCCTTGGATGATCTTTGTGGATAGGAATATGTAGATACGCATCCTTTAAATCCACGGTAGTCATAAATTGACCCTCCTGGATTGTAGGTAAAAATGTTCGAATGGTTTTCATTTTGAACGATGGAACTCTGAGAAATTTGTTTCGAATTTTTAAATCCAGAATTGGTCTGAAAGTTCCCTCTTTTTTGGGAACTACAAACAGATTTGAGTAAAACCCCTGACCTTGTTCCACAGTTGGAACTGGGTGTATCACTCCCATCTTTAACAGGTCTTCTACACAATGTAAGAATACCTGTCTCTTTATTTGGTTTGAAGATAAGTGAGACATGTGGAACCTTCCCCTTGAGGGTAGTTCCTTGAATTCCAGAAGAAAACCCTGAGAGACTATTTCTAGTGCCCAGGGATCTAACATCTCTTGCCCAAGCCTGAGCAAAGAGAGAGAGTCTGCCCCCTACAAGATCCGGTCCCGGATCGGGGGCTACCCCTTCATGCTGTTTTGGTAGCAGCAGCAGGCTTCTTGGCCTGTTTACCCTTGTTCCAGCCTTGCATTGATTTCCAAGCTGGTTTAGTCTGGGAAGCGTTACCCTCTTGTCTAGAGGCTGCCGAGTTGGAAGCCGGTACGTTCCGGAAATTACCCTTGAAAGGGATATTAAGCAATTTTGTCTTGGAAGATACATCCGCTGACCAAGACTTTAGCCAGAGCGCTCTGCGCGCCACAATTGTAAACCCTGAATTTTTCACAGCTAACCTCGCTAACTGCAAAACGGCATCTAAAATAAAGGAATTAGCTAACTTAAGTGCGTGAATTCTGTCCATGACTTCCTCATACGGAGTCTCCCTACTGAGCGACTTTTCCAGTTCCTCGAACCAGAACCACGCCGCTGTAGTGACAGGAATAATGCACGAAATAGGTTGAAGGAGGTAACCTTGCTGTACAAAATCTTTTTAAGCAAACCCTCCAATTTTTTATCCATAGGATCTTTGAAAGCACAATTGTCCTCAATAGGAATGGTTGTGCGCTTGGCTAGAGTAGAAACCGCCCCCTCGACCTTAGGCACTGTTTGCCATGTGTTCTCCCTGGGGTCGACCATAGGGAACAATTTCTAGGAGGAGGGACAAAAGGAATGCCTGGCTTCTCCCACTCCTTATACACTATGTCCGCCACCCGTTTAGGTATCGGAAAAGCATCAGGGTGCACCGGGACCTCAAGGAACTTGTCCATCTTGCACAATTTTTCTGGGATGACCAGATTGTCACAATCATCCAGAGTAGATAGCACCTCCTTAAGTAATGCGCGGAGATGCTCTAATTTAAATGTCACAACATCAGGTTCTGCCTGCTGAGAAATTCTTCTTATCAGAAATTTCCCCATCTGAGAAACCCTCCCTCACTGCCACTTCAGATTAGTGTGAGGGTATGACAGAAAAATTATCATCAGCGCCCTCCTGCTCTACAGTGTTTAAAACAGAGCAATCGCGCTTTCTCTGAAATGCTGGCATTTTGGATAAAATATTAGCTATGGAGTTATCCATTACTGCCGTCAATCGCTGCATAGTAACAAGCATTGGCGCGCTAGAAGTACTAGGGGTCGCCTGCGCGGGCATAACTGGTATAGACACAGAAGGAGATGATGTAGAACTATGTCTACTTCCTTCATCTGAGGAATCATCCTGGGCAACTTTACAATTTGTGACAGTACTGTCCTTACTTTTTTTGGACGCTATGGCACAATTATAACACATATTTGAAGGGGGAACCACATTGGCTACCATACATACAGAACATGATCTATCTGAAGGTACAGACATGTTAAACAGGCTTAAACTGGTTAATAAAGCACAAAAACCGTTTTAAAACAAAACCGTTACTGTCTCTTTAAATGTTAAACAGGGCACACTTTATTACTGAATATGTGAAAAACTATGAAGGAATTATCCAATCTTTACCAAATTTTCACCACAGTGTCTTAATGCATTCAAAGTATTGCACCCCAATTTTCAAGCTGTTAACCCTTAAAATGTTGAAACCGGAGCCGTTTACAATTTTAACCCCCTTACAGTCCCAGCCACAGCCTTTGCTGCGACTTCACCAATCCCAGGGGGGTATATGATACCAAATGAAGCCTTCTAGGAACGTTTTTAGTGGATTCCAGACCCTCACACATGCAGCTGCATGTACTGTACTTAAAAATAACTGCGCAGTAATGGCGCGAAAATGAGGCTCTGCCTACTACAGAGAAAGGCCCTTCCTGACTGGGAAGGTGTCTTAACAAGTGCCTGGTGCTAAAAACGTTCCCCAATGTTATAAAAGTGTGAAATTCAACTTCAAACTGCATATAATACTTAAATAAAGCAATCGATTTAGCCCCTAAAAGTGTCTACCAGTTTATAGCCCATAATAATTGTGTTTGAGACTAAGAAAATGGCTTACCGATCCCCATGAGGGAAAAATGACAGCCTTCCAGCATTACACAGTCTTGTTAGAAAAATGGCTAGTCATACCTTGAGCAGAAAAGTCTGCAAACTGTTCCCCCCAACTGAAGTTCTCTCATCTCAACAGTCCTGTGTGGGAACAGCAATTGATTTTAGTTACTGCTGCTAAAATCATACACCTCTTTCAAACAGAACTCTTCATCTCTTTCTGTTTCAGAGTAAATAGTACATACCAGCACTATTTTAAAATAACAAACTCTTGATAGAAGAATAAAAAACTACAACTAAACACCACAAACTCCTCACCATCCCCCAGGAGATGCTACTTGTTCAGAGCGGCAAGGAGAATGACTGGGGGGGCGGAGCCTGGGAGGGACTATATGGACAGCTCTTGCTGTGTGCTCCTTGCCTTTCCCTGTGGGGGAGGAGAATATCCCACAAGTAATGGATGACGCCGTGGACCGGACACACCAATGTTGGAGAAATTATGCTTTTTTAAAAATTTTTTGCCCTTTTCTGTAGCTTCCCCCACCCCTTCCAGATTACTTAGATGATTTTTGAATTGTTAATACCCCGTTTTTTTTTTAACTTTTAACATTAAAATTTTCTGTAGTGTAGTGGTTCCCACCCATTCCCGCCCCGTGCACGCGCCCGCCCGCCGCCCCATGCGGTCTCACCCCCGAGTCCGCCCCCCTCCACATCACACAGCCCATCGATTGCCGCCCACCCGCCTCCCATGTCGGCTCCCACCCACCGATACTGGCCATCGATGTCCGGTGCAGAGAGGGCCACAGAGTGGTTCACTCTGAATGGGATGGCCCTGCAGGGTTATTGCAGGATGCCTCGATATCGAGGCATCACTGCAATAACCGGAAAGCGGCTGGAAGCGATCAGGATCGCTTCCACCGCTTTCAGAGACTGAGGACGTGCAGGGTACGTCCTCGGTCGTTAAGGGTATTTTTTTGGAGGACGTACCCTGCACGTCCTCGGTCGTTAAGAGGTTAATAATCTCGACAGCCCAGAGAGCTTTCAATCATCGAGCCCACAGAGAAAAATTAACCAATCAGAATACAACACTGGTTTTCAAACTTGTCCTTAGGCCTCCCAAACAGGCCACATTTGGATATCTGAACTATAGTACAGGTGCAACAATTAGCTGATTAGTAAACATGGCTATTTTAATAGGCGGTAGCGTCAGACCCAAAGACTTATCCGATTGGTTGTGCATCCGGTGACGTCACAGAGACACGGACCAATCAGATCATGCATTAACGGCCGAGGGCAGATATGCTGCAGAGAGTTCTGTTCTAATCAGAGCCTCGGGCGCCGCAACCGCTTCTGGGAACCTAACCATGGGTCCCACCCTACCACAACGTGCTTTTAAAGGTTCTCAGACAGAGCGGACTGTTATCCAACGGACATTTGTCTGTCAGATTATTATCCGTTGTGCACGCATTCTGTCCGAGAACCTTTAAAAGCATGTCGTTGGGGGTGGGACCCATGATTAGGTTCCCAGAGGAGGTTCCCGCGCCCAAGGCTCTGTTTAGAACAGAACTCTCTGGAGCGTATCTGCCCTCAACCGTTAATGCATGATCACAATCAATTGGATAAGGCGTAAGGTTTGTCGCTAGTGCCTCGTGTTATTTTACCTGCTCTTATCTAAGGTTATCCTGAAAATCTGGCCTGTTGGGGAGGCCTAAGGACAGGTTTGAAAATGTGCAAAGGGTATATAAGCCCCTGAGTCCAAACACTCCTCTCTTTTGCTGCACAATGCAGGCAGATGAGAATCATTGCTTTATTCTCTCTCGCGCTTATATCCTTTATTAATAACACCTTATTTTGTCATTTTTGACTGTCTGTGGTATACAAGTCTGCAGGATTTGTCCCATATCTTTTGTCTGTATTGGGGTTTTTGCCTTCTCATTCATTTATACTGAGCTGTGGTTATCCTTGTTTTTCATCAGAATGTCTTACTGATCTTCCAGACGTGTTGGGCATTTCTTTAATATTGCATTTCACTATCACCAAATGAATGAACTTCCTGATTCCTTTCTTTCTAAGTTGTAGGACATAACACACAGTTGAGTAGATGACAGAGTTGATAAGTCCACAAAAAAAGCTGTCTCTACTGCTAAGGGTTTTAAAGGGATATGAAACCCCAAAATTTTCTTTCATGATTCAAATAGAACATACAATTTTAAAAAACTTTTCAATTTACTTCTATTATCTAATTTGCTTTATTCTCTTGGTATCCTATGTTGAAGGAGCAGCAATGCACTACTGGGAGTTAGCTGAAAACATCAGGTGACTCAATCACAAGAGGCTTTTAAGTGTGGTCATCAATCAGCAGCTTGCTCCCAGTTGCTGAGCCTACCTAGGTATACTTTTTAAAAAAAGGATACCAAGAGAACAAAGCAAATTAGATAATAGAAGTAAATTGAAAAGTTTTTTAAAATTGTATGTTCTATTTGAATCATGAAAGAAAATTTTGGGGTTTCATATCCCTTTAAAACCCTTAGCAAATAAATTGAAAAGTTGTATAAAATTTTACCTGAATCTTAAAAGAAAAGTTTAAGCTTATGCTACATGAGTCAATGAAGCATAAACTGGTTTCCGAATCTGAGGACTCTTCCTCTGAGGAGGAAGGTCCTACTCATCCCATTAAAAGATCTTAGCAGCCTTGCTCAGGAAAGAGGTCCAAAAGTAAAGGACCCATTAAGCAGCCAAAACCTATTTGCCCTGGAGTTTCTCACAGGGGTTTATGAAACCTTTGCCCTGGAGGAAAATACGGGTATAGAACCCACTGGGTCTTCTACTGTTAAATTGCAACAGGCTCTTCCTGTTCCACCAGACTCTGAGATTGATTGACAGGATTACGATTTTGATCAGAGCTGCAGCCTCATCGCCCCATGTTTCCTGCCCCTCCTGATGTTGTATACAATGAAGAGTCGCAGGTACTTGAGGGCTGAGTGTCCCTGTCTCTCCCTCCCTGAAAGGGAATGGCAGATTCTGGAATTTGACCAGGTCATGGCTTAGTTCCTTTCCATTAAAAGTTAGCACCTTTGTAAAGTCCTGAAAAAATCTTTCAGGGCGGTTCAGGACTAATTCCTGGATGTCACCGGTCCCTTGGCACAGATATTGTTTCTGGCTAATAATTACTAGAAATCAGAGACTCCTGTGGACCCCAAGGCTATCAGAGGATGGGCACAGAGAGCTGTTTGCCTGATTGGTAATGCAAGTACTGCCTTATCAGTCGAGCGGCACAGAGCTGCTGTTGTGAAACTTGACCGTAAATTGGGAAATTATGCGATTAATGAGTTGGGTTTGGCAGCTCAAGGCCTACTTTTTGATGAAGGTTTTATTACATTTTTAAGGAAATATGTCTCTACTTTTACACCACTTTCTATAACACAATCTAATATTAAGAAGGCTCTTGTCAGTATATGGCCGGGTAATATTACAATATATTTAATAATTATTCTTTAAAATAAACCCCCAATAAAATGCATATACAAAACAATAAAATTAATGTAAATTCCTAAGTTGTTTATATTAGTTAAAATGTATAGACACATTGAATTATATTTAGAGAAAACCAGATATTAATCAAACTACACATTTAAACTATTATAATATGCTATGTAAAGATCATAAAAGTTAACTTATTTATTAACCTTATTCGCAATTGAATTTCAAAAATAAAATACCACAATGAGATACCAAGATATGAGCCACTAACATTCAGACAGTATAATCAGCTATATAGCCACAATTTATCCTATATAACTCCAATTTAAAACATCAGGACTTAAATATATTATTTGTGCAAACAACCAATTTCTATGCCAATTTATCTGAGCTGAAATAAATTCTTAATTTTCTACAATTAAGACAAATTCTAAAATATATTTATATATTTGCAAAGATAAATTACTTAGCATTAATGCTTAGGCTATGAAACACAAGTTTAAAATACCCTTTTAAAATTACTAACTGCAATTTGACTATATTCTTAGAATACCTTTGATTTTTAAATATTAAAACATAGAACAATCATAACATCACCAACTTGAGCCAATTAAACAATTAATGTTTCAACTTCCAGAGTTTCTCCAGTAAATCCAATTTCGCCTCATAAATTGAAATTACAAGATGGATAAAAAGATAAGCCCAGGTTGCTTTATAATAGACTGGATCACAGCAGTTTTAGTCCAACATTTTGCAGCCAGAGTGTCCTTTTTCTCTCTTGCTTGGGATTATATTTTGCAATATAGTCCCACCCCTTTTTATTCTAATCATCGTGAAATTGGAAACGCACAACGGAAGCTTAGCATGGATTGGCCCTTTGCGTTGAAACATTTGATTGGCTACTTGGATTCTAATAGACAATTTATTTGGCTGTCATACCAGTTTTAATCCCATAGGGGTAGCAGACAACCAGAAATATAGTCTTAACATTCATTTTTGCTATATTCCAAATATCTCCTTATATTATTATATCCAACATAATATTATTCCCAGCATCAACAAGTCATATGTCCCAAGTGTACTATTCATCCTGATTATTTTAATATGAAACACCAGAATGTTTCTATTGATCATATTGATAAACAATTACACTGTCTAATTATTTTCTCTTCTCCAGAATTATAGCATTTAAAATCCTGATATATATTCATACAAACACAGCATATTTCACATTCCCAACAATTTTCGAATACGCAGATCCATGTTCATGGCTAACATTCAATGGACATCTTAAATTGACTGTATTGTTATTTATTAACTCAGCATATATATCCCAATTTGTCCTTTAGATGTCTGAAATGAAAGAAATAATGTTGTTAAAAATGTTCATTTTAAATCCTTAAAACATTCTATGCTTCCAAAAATACATAGGTTAAGACATGCTGGAATCTTAACTTTCAGGTTTTCAACTTTCTAGGCCTAGATAATCTCCCAGATTTTTATATTCATATTTAATATGTTGTCTGAATATATATATATATACATACAGGGAGTGCAGAATTATTAGGCAAATGAGTATTTTGACCACATCATCCTCTTTATGCATGTTGTCTTACTCCAAGCTGTATAGGCTCGAAAGCCTACTACCAATTAAGCATATTAGGTGATGTGCATCTCTGTAATGAGAAGGGGTGTGGTCTAATGACATCAACACCCTATATCAGGTGTGCATAATTATTAGGCAACTTCCTTTCCTTTGGCAAAATGGGTCAAAAGAAGGACTTGACAGGCTCAGAAAAGTAAAAAATAGTGAGATATCTTGCAGAGGGATGCAGCACTCTTAAAATTGCAAAGCTTCTGAAGCGTGATCATCAAACAATCAAGCGTTTCATTCAAAATAGTCAACAGGGTCGCAAGAAGCGTGTGGAAAAACCAAGGCACAAAAATAACTGCCCATGAACTGAGAAAAGTCAAGCGTGCAGCTGCCAAGATGCCACTTGCCACCAGTTTGGCCATATTTCAGAGCTGCAACATCACTGGAGTGCCCAAAAGCACAAGGTGTGCAATACTCAGAGACATGGCCAAGGTAAGAAAGGCTGAAAGACGACCACCACTGAACAAGACACACAAGCTGAAACGTTTTAGGAAACACTGTTTAACCACGTTAGCTGTATAGAGTTCCTTATGCTATATAATTGGTTCTGTTCTGTTTACCGGCTCTTTAGCCATATATAGTACCTTTTTGTTTTCTGTTTGTTTGTTCCTTTTTTTTTCTCTTTTTTGCTGTTTTATTTTTAAAATCTAACTGAAGCTAGGGCTGTCCTGAAAATAGATACAGCATTTTACATTCAGACAGAGCTGTATATTTTTTTACACCCTTGACTGTGTCTTCATATGTGTCCAGACCCTCATTTGCATGAACTGCAGCTGTATTCTCGATCCTTAGGCAGATGGTATCACAAGTAAGCTATCTTTCATAGAGACCATATCTATCCACTAGATGGCAGTCAAGTTCCACACATCGTACACACATTTAGCTTTACTATTACAAAAAGCTCAATTTATTTCTTCCCCCTAAAATTCCCTACCCTATTTTTAATTCTTTTCCAGGAGGTACAAGAGAGACCTTTATGTTTCATTAAGAGGAATTATTGTCCCTGATCTTTTATTATGTTGTAAGGGGATGTTTATCTATTTATTTAATTACCTATTAATTGAAAACTTAGAGGTTAGCTTCTATTTGCATGACTTGGCGATTAATTGTTTACTTAATGACACTCAACATGTACATGGTACTGTGATTTCCCTATGTCATTGAAACTATGTTCTTTTTTTCTGTTTACCTCTATTACTTTTGCAACCTCAAATAAAAAAAAATGTAAATTTTTTTTTTATATAGGCTGTATTTTAAAATTAATTTAAGTTGCAATGCTACATTTGTCTCTGTTTAGCCATTTTTCATCTAGACATGCCGTCTAGAATTTGTGGATTCAACCCACAGCAGGTATCAATTTAGCACCTATGTGCATAATACTATTTCCTTTGAAAAAGTTTGTTCAGCTAAGAACTGGTTCTTCGAATCTGTTTAAGTCTAAAAAGAAATCCATGAAGGGTCTTCTTTCCCCGCCCAGCATGTGCGGCCAGAGCTGCCTCAACCACAGCCATAGTACAAAAAGGACTGGTAAGTACTTTCTCTATTTCTTCCCCCCTGTTCCCCAAATGATTGCGGAGAGACTTGACCTAATTTCCCAAAGATGGGAATACATCTCCCAGGATGGGTGGGTCCTTCAGACTGTACAGGGGTTTTACATAGTTTGCCTCCTTTAAAACCTTGGGTTTCCAGTCCCATACCTTACAACCAGAAAAATCAGGCTCTTGTCAACAAGCTTCACAAACTTTTCTTCAAAGTGGGCAGTAGAAATGGATGCGGCTCAGTTTCATCAACAATATGTTTTTAGTCAAGAAGAAAAATTTTTTGTTCGCTACCAGCATTTCAAGATGGAGGGTATCCATCTTCTTTGGGATTTACTCCTTCCCTCAGGCTGGTGCATTTGTCTGGATTATAAAAGATGCCTATTTGACCATTCTCATTTCTCCTCTATTTTGTCAATTTCTCTAATTCTTTTGGATAGGGGATCTTTTGCAGTTTACCTTCCTTCCCTTTGGTCTGAGTTTGGTTCCGTGGTGCTTTACCAAGATCCTTAAACCGGTTATGTAAATAATATGGACAAGCCTGCCTTGTCTCCCTCCCAGAAAGTCACTTTTCTCGGTTTAGAGATCGATACAATTGCTGTATCCTTCTCTATTCCCTCGTACAAGATAGATCTTATTTTTTGAGAGATTTCAGAGGCCTTATCGTTTTCCGAGATTCTTTTGCAGCGCTTGGCTCACATTATTGGTCTGCTCTCCACATCTATTCAGGCTATCTTTCCGTTCCCCTGTATTAGAGTGTGAAACAGCATTTAAAGCATCCTGATTTGCACATCAATCCATCCTATTCCTAGATGGTTGTTTTGGAACGGATCAAAATGCAATGCTAGTTAGGTCACATAGAAGCTCGGAATGACAGAGCCATTTTTGGCACTTCTCTAGATTTCATTTTGGAGTCTGACACCAACCTGCTCAGTTAAGGTGCAGTTGGTCTTCAAACAGGCAATTTGGTGTGTTTTTTTTGGCTAGATTCTTTGTGGTTCGCAGTTTTGCCAAAGGCCATTTCCACTGTTCCATTCTTTTGAGGATGGACAATACATCAACAAGTTGGGCGGTACTCGCTCAAGACTCTTGTCAAACCTGACTCTAGACCTTTACCAGTTTTGTTTAAAGTTAATGTAAATGTTGATGCTAAAGTGCCCGGTTCTTAAAAATTTGATTAAAAACAGGGGTACTTTAATTCATCAAAATTAACATTTCACTCCTGCTGTGAAAAAAACGTACCTTTTAATCTTCACAGCAGCTCCAGCTTCCTCCACCCGTTTCAAAGCCTCTTCCTGGGTCTAAAATGAGGAATCCGGCTTCTTCCAATAACGACGTTGAATCAGACACTGATTCCCCTGGGGGGGGGGGGAGCTGTGATTGGAGGATGACCTATCCATCATTTCTGACGTCAGAAATGGCTTGTGACGACCGGAGGAAGCTGGAGCTGCTGTGAAGATTAAAAGGTAAGGTTTTTTTTTCACAACAGGAGTGAAATGTAAATTTTGATGAATTAAAGTGCCCCAGTTTCTAATCAAATTTTTAAAAACCGGGTATTTAAGCATCAAAATTTACATTCATTTTAAGCAGGGACATTTCTCTGCATCAGAGTATCTTCCAGGTCTGACCATCAGGGTGGAGTATTGGTTCTCCTGTCAGTGGAGAGATCTCAGCAATTGGAGACTACATTTTGTTTCTTTGCCTGGATCTCATGTAAGGTCCTTTCCACATCAACCTTTTTGCATCTCCGTACAATTTTCAGATCAAGAGGTATTACAACTGGCTCCAAGTCCTTTTCAGTCTGGCTTTTTGACGGAGTCTTATGCCTCTTCCACCCTTCTTGATGATTCCGAGAGCTGTCCTTCATGTTTAGCCTGATTTCCTGCTCTTCTGGAGTTGTCAATGAAAGTCCCAATTCTACCAGTTTTTCCAGACCATTCTGACATTCCTGTCAGATTTATTTTCTCTGAAGTTGTCTTACAGGACCATCAATGTTCATCAATCGGCCTTTGCGGCTGGTTATCTTACTGTTTAATGTCTTTCTGTGGGCGAACATCCCCTGGTCTGTCTACTGCTTTGTGACATTTGGTCCAGCAGCCTCCTTAACCCCTGTACTTCTCATTGTGGGATGTATTGCTTGTCCTCACCTTTTTATGGGCTTGGCTATTGAATTCCTTCCAGTCCTTGAAACAATTGTCAACTAAGCTTACACTTATTGTGTTTTGTGTCTTTCATTGTGTCTCTGACATCAGAGCTCTGTGCGGTGTTGTGCTTACGCACTTACTTGGACCACACCGATTCTCTTTGTGCTATGAGAGATTCTCAGCTTTTGATGCGGATATGCGCGCATGCACAATTCAAGTTGGTAGCAAATTTCGACAGTCATTTTGTTCTTACTGAAATGCACAAACTTTTTGACTGGTAGCAACTCATTAACTGAATAACGTAGTGTACAGTTAATAAATTTAATATACTAGATGTCACATACACATTCAAATATATATTTCCATTTTACTTTTATATTGTAATCCATTAACTGTACACTACGTTGTACAGTTAATGAATTGCTACCAATCAAAAAGGTTGTGCATATCAGTAAGAACAATATGACAGTCAAAATGTACTACCAACTTGAACTGCTCATACATGCCTGTCCGTGACCGCTTTAACAATAGAATGGAAGCACTAGATTTGTTCCCTCGTTGAGATTTGCTGCCTGCATGCTGGTCATTACATAATTGAATTTCACTAATTTCTTTCGAACATATGTGGAGTGTGATTACGTAATTCTGAGCAAGCGCTCATTGAGGTAGCAAAATCCGACAGAACACAGGCTATCTTCAGAGAAACTGCTGAACATCAGTGGAGAAAATCAAGCACCAGTACTAATTTCTTGCATTATAAATGAATCCTTAAATGATACAACTCTGCCCCCAACCTAGTCAAACATTTCTATTTCTCCTTTAACCCCTTCCCCTAACTCATCTCTTTAACCAGTCTCTCACCACTTTCATACTTCCTGATACATTCAAGTATGCATTTAATCATACCAAACCTAAAAATCCACCCCTTCTAACTATAGGCCTGTCTCCTTACTTGCCTTTGCCTCCAAATTAATGGAGCGATTAGTAAATAATCACCTAACTCAATTTCTCTCAACTAACTCTTTACTTGATTACTATAATCGTGTTTCCCCCTAAGACCTCAACAGAAACTGCTCTTACTAAAGTAACAAATGATCTGCTATCAGGTCAAGTCAAGGATCAGTACTCCTAATTCTTCTAAATCTATCTGCTGTTTTTAACAACCTCCTTCAGGAAAAGTACAATAATTCACCCCTTCCTTACTCAAAAAAAAAAACTACAAAAAACATAATTAATATCTTTCATAGTGGCGAGAGTCCACAAGCTGTTACGTATAGGATATAGATTCCTGCCAGGAGGCAGCAAAGTTTCTCAAACCTCAAAAAGCCTATAAAAACCCTCCCACCTCACTCATACTTTAGTTTGATGTATAGCCAAGTGGTGAGGTGTTAAGGAGTAAAAGCCAAAATTGAGGAGCAGGAAAAAAGATGTGCTTTAAACAAAAAAACAACCCCAAATGGGTGGGGGCTCGTGGACTCTCACCACTATGAAAGCTATAATACTCAAGATGTGGAAGTTCACGAGTAACAATAAAGAGAGGGATAAAATAAAAACAGCTTTTTTCTCTAAGAAATTAAATCCATAACCCAAAATAATGTCTTTTATGACAAAAAAAATCAAAATATAGGAACAATTATTAAACTTAAACAACTGCCTGAAGGACCTTTCTACCAAAGACTGCGTCTGTCGAAGCAAAAACATCTAAATCGTAAAATTTAGTAAAGGTATATTGAGAACACTGAGTTGCCGCTTTGCAAATTTGATCAACTGAAGCCTCATTCTTGAAAGCCCAAGATGTGGCAACCGATCTAGTAGAATGAGCTATAATTCTCTGTTGCGGAGGCTGATCCACCTTCAAATAAGCTCTGTGAATCATAAGTTTTAACCAAGAGGCTAAAGAAATAGCAGAGGCCTTATGGCCTTTCTTAGGACCAGAAAAAATAACACCTGGGATGTGGATTGCAGTGATGAGGCAGGAGTTGGTTTCTGCCCAAGAGATGATTTGAGATACTTCTAGCATGGCTAGGGAACTGGGAGTTACCCCTTGATGATTGACATAAGCTACTGCTGTAATATTGTCTGTCTAAAATGAAGATATGGCTCCCTTTTCAATAGAGGCCAAGCTTGAAGGGCCCTATAGAGTGCACAGAGTTCCAAAATATTGATTGTTAACCTTGCCTCGCGAGGATTCCAAACAACTTGTGCAGTCAGAGACTCCCAGACAGCTCCCCAACCTGAAAGACTTGCATTTGTGGTGATCACAGACCTGGTAGGACAAGCAAATGAACCCCCTGAACAATAGACTGGTGATTCAGCCACCAAGTCAGCGATAGGTGCATGTTGGAATCTAAGCATATCTGTTAGGATATCTGAGTAGAATCCTTGCACCACTGGTGCAGCATACAAAGCGGAGAGGTCTAATATGAAATCATGCAAATGGAATTGCGTCTGAAGCTGCAATCATAAGGCCTAGTACTTCCATGGATACTGAATCTATCTAGAAACCTAGAAAATGTGACATGTGTCTGAAGAATCAAGGAACTATTTGGTAAATTAATCCTCCAACCATGTCTTTGAAGAAACAACAATAGTGTTTGTGTAAAATTATGCTATCTAAATGAGATTGAGCTAGTACCAATATATTGTCCAGGTGAGGAAATACTGCAATACCCTGAGCTCTGATCACAGTTAAAAAGGGCACAAGAACCTTGGTGAATATTCTTGGGGCTGTAGCTAAACCAAACAGAAGAGCAACAAACTGATATACTTTTCTAGAAAAGAGAATCTCAGAAACTGGTAGTGTTCTGGGTGGATTGGAATGTAAAGGTAAGCATCCTGTAAATCTATTGTGGACATAAAGTGACCTTGTTGAACAAAAGGCAGAATAGTCCTGATGGTTTCCATTTTGAAAGTTGAAATTCTTACAAATTTGTTTAGAGATTTCAGATCCAAAATTGGTCCGAAAGAGTTTTCCTTCTTTGGTACAATGAAGAGATTTGAATAAAATCCCATCCCTTGTTCTTGCAAAGAAACTGAAACAATTACTCCCATATAGTCCAGATATGAGACAGATTGTAGAAAAGTCTGAGCCTTTATAGGATGTTTTGGAATATGGATTAGAAAGAACCTTCCTGTTGGAGGTCTTATTTCAAATCCAATTTGATATCCCTAAGAAATAATGTTTTGAATCCAGGGATTTTGGACAGATTGTAACCAAGCTTTCTGAAAAAGGTTTAATCTGCCCCCTAACTGTGAAGCTGGATTGGGGGCCGTACCTTCATGTGGTCTTAGAGGCTGGATTTAATTTCTTTAAAATTTGTTCCATTTTGAAGTTTGTTTTCCAGACTGAGCCAGAGTGTTTAAGGGAGGTATTAGTTTTCTGTTCTCTTTTCTGACAAAAGGAACGAAAACGATTGGGAACTTTAAATTTTCCTTTTGACTTTCTGTCTTGAGGAAGAAAAGCTCCCTTACCTCCAGTAATAGTAGAAATAATAGAATCCAGGTGAAGCCCAAAAATTTAATTCCTTGGAAAGTAAGGGACAGTAGTTTAGTTTTAGACACGATGTCAGCATTTTAGGATTTAATCCATAAGGCTCTTCTCTTAAGTATAGCTAGAGACATGCTTTTGATGTTAATTTTCATAATATGAAATACTGCATCACAAATAAAATTGTTTGCATTTTGAAGTAAATTGAATAAATTAGAATATTCATGGTCAGTGGATAACTGCTGGGCAAGACGCAGCAATAGATATAGCTGGTCTAAGTATATAGCCATTATGCAAAAATGCCCTTCTTAGATAAGATTCAAGTTTTCTGTTAAAAGGGTCTTCAAAATATACTGTCTTCTAGAAGAATAGTAGTGTGTTACTGCGTTTAGCCAGAGTGGAAATGGCCCCATCAACTTTGGGAACCATTTCCATAACTCTATTTTAGCAGCAGGTAGAGGATATAATTTATGTTTGAATATTTTTTATTGTCATTAGTTTAGAACGTTAAAACAATTACAACAATACCCTCCTCTCCATGCATATTCAACTGCATGCAGGTTAGGAAGCAAACAACCAGTATAACAACATTTATGTAGTAAGCAATTTAGCTAATATACTAAAATTTTATCATGCTCTATTCATTTCCAGTGATATTTAAATGTCCTTTTGAGTTCTGTAATGGGAGATAAGTGGTGGACTTCAGAGGTCATCTTTTTCGCGTGATGGTTTATTCAAGTATCTTCCTTGAAGCCAAGAAGTCTCTTTTAGGGAGTAGAGCATTTATCTAATCTAGCTTCCATATTAACCTGTCGTTGGGTTACGTTAGAAGTTTCAAGGCATCTGAGGTCAATTACATTAACTCAACACAATTAAACTTTAACAAATTATAACATCCTGAGGAGGTAACATTATATAAATCAGGTATGAAAAGGGGAAGGGAGGAGGGGGGGGGGGGGGGAGTGACGACACAACTGAGTTTGATTTTTGTGGAGTGTTTCACAGAAGCTGAGATAACTTTCCTTAGTTTTGTATTTCCAGGTTTTATTTAGCTATCCAGTAATACCATATCGCTAGCACGGTCTCTCTATTGTCTAGGGTGTGTGATGCCAACTCATACATATTATAAGTATACTGAATTTTATTGTAAATTTCTGTCCAGGTTGGGCTACCTGTCTTCCAATGCCTGGCTATGCATGTTCTTGTGACAGTACACACTATCCTAATAAATGTGTTGATATGTTTATTAAGTTTACTAATTTGTATGTGTAGGAGGGCCTGTTGGATGGTAAGATCTATATTTTCGTTCAATATGCGACTAAGGAAGGATGATAGCTGTTTCCATATCCCTGTGATTTCTCTGCAATCCCACCACATATGCTTATATGTTCCTATTTCTCCACATCCTCTGTAACATAAGGGACTGCCCTGTGTATGCATATGTGCTGTTCTTACGGGTGTAAGATACCATCGGTGTATAGTCTTGATTATATTCTCCTTAAGATCTACACTTATGAGTCCCTTCTCTGCCTTCTGAAATATTATTTCCCACTCTTTAGTTTCCCTGGAAATGTGTAGATCTCTTTCCCAAGCCATCATAGTAGAGGTCTTGGTATTATTCTGTGATACTTGAATATTTGTATAGAGAATAGAAATAGTATGTTTGTCTCGTTCTTCCGATTTGCATAGGTGTTCTAGTGGTGTGGTATTCTTATTTCTTGGGTGTTTCAGGTATGTCTGGGTGGCTGAGTATATCTGTAGGTATAGATACCATCTCAATTTTAAGGGGGTTAGTTTTTCCTGAAGTTGATTAAATGTAAGTGTAGTTCCTCCCTCTATAAAGTCTGCCACTCTATAGAGACCCTTATTTTCCCATTTCTGTAGCTGATCCCAGAGTTCCCTGGGCAAGATATATTTTATCGGGATGTATAAGGAATACTGTGGGATAAGGTCGTATTTAGTTCTTGCTTTCTTCCAGGTGGCTATTGTGAGGTTTGTAGTGTAAGGCCTATATGGTTCTTGTTTGGATTGTGTTTTCTCAGGGTCCCAAATAATGGAATCAATTTCCTCCCGTCCACCCAGCGTTGTTTCTAGGGTAGGCCAGATAATTTCTTTATTTCTTTTTAGCAATAAACTGTCTTGCGCTAATCTGGCCGCGTGGTAATATTCCATTAAATTAG
Source organism: Bombina bombina (assembly GCF_027579735.1). Taxonomy (NCBI): domain Eukaryota; kingdom Metazoa; phylum Chordata; class Amphibia; order Anura; family Bombinatoridae; genus Bombina; species Bombina bombina. The sequence continues at coordinate 335,468,672 of NC_069504.1, read as the reverse complement.
GGGCCCCAATACCTCCCAGTGTCTTATGTCTGGTCAGGATTGACTTGGCAATCCTGTTCGTTTTGTCTCCTCTAATATACATTAGTATCTCTTTTTGTAATGAATCTATGTCTGTCTTTACAATTTGGATAGGGAGCGTCCTGAAGAGATATAGGATCCTTGGTAAGATTGTCATCTTAACCGCGGCCACTCTACCTAGCCATGAAAATTTGTAGGTTTTCCACTTTGATAGATCTTTTTTAATTTGTTTGAACAGTGGGATATAGTTTACTTTGTATAGTTGTGAGGGGCAGGAAGGAAGATAAATCCCAAGGTATTTTAAGGAGTGTTTCATCCATTTAAAGTTAAAGTTAGTTTCTAATAATGTCTGAGTCAGTTGGGGAATCGCAATAGGTAGGGCTTCACATTTTTCTGCGTTTATTTTGAATCCCGATATGGCAGAAAATGTTGTTAAAGTTTGGTAAAGGTTGGGTAGCGATATTAAGGGTTTAGTCATGGTCAACAAAATGTCGTCCGCGAACAAAGCCAACTTATGTTCCATCCTAGCTAGCTTAACTCCCGAAATGTCTACTTGTGAGCGAATTTTGGCGGCTAGAGGTTCTATGCAGAGAGCGAAAAGTAATGGAGATAGAGGGCAACCTTGTCTAGTCCCATTACGAATTGGGAAGGGCTGTGATTTGTATCCTGCCGATGAAACCTGAGCTCCTGGTATAGAATAAATAACTTTTAATGCTTTAATGAATGCCCCCTCAAACCCCATTTTGTGCATTACCAAGAACATATACTTCCAGTCAATTCTATCAAACGCCTTCTCCGCATCCAACGATAAGAGCAGAGAAGGCGTTCGTGTTTCCTTTAAGGTCTGAATTAAGTTGGTGACTTTGCGGATATTGTCTGGGGCTTCCCTACCTTTGATAAAACCCACCTGATCTGGGTGGACCAGGTGTGGTATGATATGTTTTAATCTGTTTGCTAATATCTTTGTAAAGATCTTAAGATCCTGGTTAATCAGGGATATTGGGCGGTAATTTTGGCATTTCTTATGATCCCTCCCTGGTTTGGGTATTACAACTATCTTCGCAGCCAGGAGCTCAGGTGGGATGGCCCCCCCTTCCATGAGATAGTTACAAAGTTTAACAAGATGTGGAACCAGCGTCACTTTAAACAATTTATAATAGTCGCCTGGGAAGCCATCTGGGCCCGCCGCTTTTCCCGGTTTAAGGTCTTTAATAGCCCCTAGTACTTCCATAGTGGATATGGGGGAATTCAGAGACTCTAACTGTTCTTTAGATATAGTTTGCAGTAAGTTGTGATTGAAGAAAGTTGAAGTAAGTGTTTCTGTGTCTGTGTTGTGTAGGACCTTTTTCCCGTCGTATAGGGCACCGTAGTACGCTGCGAAGGTATCTACAATTTCTTGTGGGTGTGAGGTTACTGTGTTGTGGGATGTTTCAATCGCAGAGATTACTGAGGCTCTACAGCGTTCTCGGATTTTATGTGCCATGAATCTATCAGGCTTATTAGCGAATATGAAATACAGGGAGTGCAGAATTATTAGGCAAGTTGTATTTTTGAGGATTAATTTTATTATTGAACAACAACCATGTTCTCAATGAACCCAAAAAACTAATTAATATCAAAGCTGAATATTTTTGGAAGTAGTTTTTAGTTTGTTTTTAGTTTTAGCTATTTTAGGGGGATATCTGTGTGTGCAGGTGACTATTACTGTGCATAATTATTAGGCATTTTAACAAAAAACAAATATATACCCATTTCAATTATTTATTTTTACCAGTGAAACCAATATAACATCTCAACATTCACAAATATACATTTCTGACATTCAAAAACAAAACAAAAACAAATCAGTGACCAATATAGCCACCTTTCTTTGCAAGGACACTCAAAAGCCTGCCATCCATGGATTCTGTCAGTGTTTTGATCTGTTCACCATCAACATTGCGTGCAGCAGCAACCACAGCCTCCCAGACACTGTTCAGAGAGGTGTACTGTTTTCCCTCCTTGTAAATCTCACATTTGATGATGGACCACAGGTTCTCAATGGGGTTCAGATCAGGTGAACAAGGAGGCCATGTCATTAGATTTTTTTCTTTTGTACCCTTTCTTGCCAGCCACACTGTGGAGTACTTGGACGCGTGTGATGGAGCATTGTCCTGCATGAAAATCATGTTTTTCTTGAAGGATGCAGACTTCTTCCTGTACCACTGCTTGAAGAAGGTGTCTTCCAGAAACTGGCAGTAGGACTGGGAGTTGAGCTTGACTCCATCCTCAACCCGAAAAGGCCCCACAAGCTCATCTTTGATGATACCAGCCCAAACCAGTACTCCACCTCCACCTTGCTGGCGTCTGAGTCGGACTGGAGCTCTCTGCCCTTTACCAATCCAGCCACGGGCCCATCCATCTGGTCCATCAAGACTCACTCTCATTTCATCAGTCCATAAAACCTTAGAAAAATCAGTCTTGAGATATTTCTTGGCCCAGTCTTGACGTTTCAGCTTGTGTGTCTTGTTCAGTGGTGGTCGTCTTTCAGCCTTTCTTACCTTGGCCATGTCTCTGAGTATTGCACACCTTGTGCTTTTGGGCACTCCAGTGATGTTGCAGCTCTGAAATATGGCCAAACTGGTGGCAAGTGGCATCTTGGCAGCTGCACGCTTGACTTTTCTCAGTTCATGGGCGGTTATTTTGCGCCTTGGTTTTTCCACACGCTTCTTGCGACCCTGTTGACTATTTTGAATGAAACGCTTGATTGTTCAATGATCACGCTTCAGAAGCTTTGCAATTTTAAGAGTGTTGCATCCCTCTGCAAGATATCTCACTATTTTTGACTTTTCTGAGCCTGTCAAGTCCTTTTTTTGACCCATTTTGTCAAAGGAAAGGAAGTTGCCTAATAATTATGCACACCTGATATAGGGTGTTGATGTCATTAGACCACACCCCTTCTCATTACAGAGATGCACATCACCTAATATGCTTAATTGGTAGTAGGCTTTCGAGCCTATACAGCTTGGAGTAAGACAACATGCATAAAGAGGATGATGTGGTCAAAATACTCATTTGCCTAATAATTCTGCACTCCCTGTATTGTGATTGTTGGTGTTGTATTGTTCTAGTAGCTTGTGAATGTAGAAGTGTAGCTAGTGCTGTTTTTTTCAGGTGGAGAGCATTTGCGGTGGTTTTTGTCTTAGTGAGTTTATGTCGTCTTTCCAATTCCTCAATCTCTGCATAGAACTGTTTTAATTGTTGTCTATATTTTCTAATTTGCTGCGCTTTTTCCTTAATGAGTATCCCCCTTAGGACCGCTTTATGAGCCGCCCACGTGATCCCTGGATTTGTTGCTGTGTCTACATTTATATGCCAGTATTCACTTAGTAATTTCAGTACCTTGTCATGTGTTTGGGGGTCTCTAATGTACGATTTGTCAAAGGTCCAAGTTTTACTTCTGTTTGGGTCACACAAACCCTCTACCTGTAGAGTGAGAATCGAGTGGTCTGACCACACGCAAGGGTGTATCTGGGAGTTGTGTAATAAAGGTTGTAGTATCTGACTAACATATATGTAATCTAATCTAATGTAGGATTTATGTGCTGCTGAGTAAAACGTGGTGTCATTGGTCGAGCCATATAGTGTTGTCCAGGTTTCTATGAGAGAATGAGGTAGTAGGTGTTCCTGAATTGATTTGACAATGCGATTGTGTCTGTTTTGTTTATTGGTTAAGGGTTTGGATTCAGTTGGGTTGATAGATCTCATGGTAATGTTGAAATCTCCTGCTATAAATATTTTGGTGTGGGACCATTGCGTAAGTAAGTTTGAGATATGTTGAAAGAAGCTGTGCTGATTCTCGTTTGGTGCATAAACATTGCATAGGGTGATTTCTGAGTCGGAAATTCTACCTTTTACTATTATGTACCTCCCTTCAGTATCTGCAATAGTGTCTTCTTGTTTGAAATTCAGTGAAGAATGGATGAGGATGGATGTGCCCCGTTTTTTAGATGTGGTTGTTGAGTGAAAGTGGGTATTAAAATTTTTTGCCTAATACTTTGGGATATTGTCTTTGAGTAGGTGGGTCTCCTGGAGAAATAAGATGTTGGCGTGTAAAGAGGTATATTGTGTCATCGCCATTCGTCTTTTTATATTCGTATTTAGACCCCTTACGTTATGGGAAATTAGTTTTATTTGAGGGATCATGTTAATGTGTCTGTATTGAATTGGTGTAGAGAGATTTTTATTACCTGAGAATCTCCGGACTGTAAACCTGACACTACCGGTTGTAGTTGACCTGGAATGTAATTGGTAGGTAGTGTTGTGTCGTCACTGGGGATGGGAGGGAAGCTAGGAAAGAAAGACAATGTTAACAACATAACAAACAGTATTTCGAAGTCTTCAACAAAAGAACCCCTAGGAGTAATTCTACTATGTATTATAGGGGTAAACAAGAACTAATATTATATTAAATTGTCCTGGGGGAAATTAAATTTCCATAACGTCTGATAACTTTCTAGAAGTAAAACTTAGCAGGAGTCTCTGAGTGATATTTGGAAAGAGTCCGGAGAGTTGAAGCTTCAGGTGTTTTCAAGGATATCGAAAGTTATCTCTGGTTACTGTTTCCTTCATCGACCTTTCTGATTCTCAGGCTCCAAAAGAAGTAGATTTCAAATTCCTATATCTATGATAGAAACAATATACCATCTAGGAGATTTTCCCCCTTGTTTCCTTTATTTTTTGCTTTTTATGATTGATAGTCTGCCATTTTAGAGAGTCTGGGTGTTTGTCTAGGTCTCTGTTTTTCTCTTGATTTGATGTCAAGTTTGGGATATTGGGTGTCTCTAGTGATAGAATCTTGCAGATCTCAGGAATGTCCTCAGGGTCTTTAAGTGTGATTGTTTTGGAATCCTTTATAATGTGTAGGGCAAACGGGAACCCCCATCTATATGGAATTTGATGTTTTCTGAGCATAGTAGTAAGAGGGCGTAGGGATCCTCTTCTCTGTAGTGTCCTGACACTGAGGTCCTGGTAGAATTGTATGACGTTGCCATGGTGTTTATAAGTTGGGTTTTTCCTTGCTGCTTGCAGGATTTTTTCCTTATCCGGGAAGAAAGTTAGTTTGATTATTATGTCCCTTGGGGGCAGGCCTGGTTTAGGTTTGGCTTTTAGTGCCCTGTGTGCTCTTTCTAGATGGAAGACGTAGTCCGCTGGGGAATTTGTAATTTGGATGAAGAGTTGGGCAAGATAGCTTGGAATTTCTGTGGGGCCCACCTCCTCAGGAACTCCTTTAAGTCGTATGTTATTCCTCCTGCTCCTGTTCTCAAGGTCTTCCATTTTATCCTGGAATTCCTCCAATAATTGTTGTTGTGAAGACATGGTTTGGGACATTTCGTCCATTTGTTCCACCATGGAGTCCTTTTGATCTTCTAGTGTTTCAATCCTATTGCCCATCTCTTGTAGATCGGATTTGATTTCAGATAGGCTACTGGTCACAGATGAGTGAATAGTGTCAATTTTCTCCCATAGCCTGTCAAAATTCTCTGCAATGTCCTGTTTAGATACTAAATTTCTGAGGTCAGCTTTTGTCAACGGACTTTTGTCTTGTGGGGATTGTTGATGGTCAGTGTCCAGCTCCTCCTCCACTTCTGTATCTGTCAAGTGTTTAGCTGTCTGAGATGGCTTAAAGAACGTGGACACAGCCGTTGCTTTGGTTGTTTTGTCTCCCTTGGTGGGTCTCTTAGTGGACATCCTGTTGTACCGCAGATAAAGCTAAAAGAGTGGTAGTGTTTACTGATAGGGAAGACTTTGCTATCTTCTAGAGTAGTTGTTTTCTGCTGGACCACAAGTCTTACAGTATGTATTCTTGTGTGTAGATTAGGATAACCCAGATTCGGTTTTAGTTTTTTTTTTCCCCCTTGGGGAGGCAGCTCATTTAGGATAACAAGAGGTATGCTTGTCGATCTTCAAAACATGGTATGAGTTATATTAGTGTTATGTTCATTATATTTGACAGCTTTCGGATCCCCCAGTAAAAGGATTTTCCAGGGTGTAGTTTACATTCTATGTCACTTGTAACCCTATGTTATACTATCTCAGGAGAATTTCAAGGGGTAGGCTTAGGGCAGGTGGGCTCTGGGGTGTGCTGATAGATATGTGTCCCAGTACCTGACGTGCCTGCTGTAGCTCACTTATCTTAGTTGTAGAATAACTTTAAGGCCAGTTATAGGGTGTTATAAATCAGTGATCTCCCTCTCCTCAGGGCAGGTATCCTCACAGGATGATCTCGGAAAAAGGTTCAGGGGGTATGACCTGCCACCACTTTGGGTTGGCAGGAAAGGGGGGAGGAGAGGGAGTTGAAAGGAGACCCCTCTATAATACTGCTGCTATGTTATAGCTGATTGTTGGTAGGAGTTTTTAGATATCCGTTTAATGATAGGAGCAGACGTGAGAATGTGGGTTTGGAGAGGATAAAGTGATTCTGGAGAATCTGTGGAGCGTTATATTGAGGGCTTATTTGTAATAGCAGTTGGTTGTATAGCTCTGTCTTTTTATTTATATGCTAAAGCGTTTAAAATCACTGTAGAGATTAAAGAGTGAGGATTTAAAGATATCCCTTCCACTAGCCAGATCCTATATTGTGATGTATTCTGGTTATCAGTTAGGGTCTAGATCGGCTGTGCTATGCAAATATCAGCTTACAGTTCAGTAGGATACAGTCTATTTATATTACATATCACGGTGCTTTATGGCATTCAAGCAAATTGTGGATCAACTGTGGTGCTTATTTTCTTTTTCAATTCAGAGCAGACTGTACTAACAACGTACAAAGATTTCCCCTTTCCTTGCTCTAATTATTAATCTCCTTTGCTTGTCAGTATTTATGATGTTACTTCAGAGGGGTTTGTGTAGATATTGACTGCTGTTAATCTTAGGCAATACGGTATGTGATGATGCTTAGATTAGTCTCAGGATTACTTTATAGCTTGTAAGTTTATGGCTATAATGTATGAGGGGCTCCCACTTTCCTGCTCTTATAAAACGTTAGTAGGTCTTTTGTATTGCAAGTGTACCGGGAGCCTCTCAGTCTCTAGAAGTGTATCTGAGCCGTGTATTTGTGCGCTCTGTGTCTCTCGTCTGAGCCAGCTCTCCCTGTCTCTTCCGGGTTTTCTGTGATGTCGTCACAGAGCAATGGCGCTATTTCGCGCTCTTTTGCCCCGTATCGTCAGTAACCACTACTTCTAGGGGAGTTGTCCCACAGTGACCCTCTAACTCACCGGTACTTGCAAGCGGTCACCTTCTCTGTAATCGGCGGGATTTGGTCAGTCTGTTTGATCTCCGGGTTCCGCTGCTACAGATGAGTGGCTGCTGCTTCGGCTTTGCTAGCTCCCCAAACAGGGAGAACGGGATATAAAATTCTCAATCCTTCAATGCCACAGAGTAACTGGCGCCTTAATTTAGGTAGTCAGCCTTAAAAATCCAACTGTAGCCCACTTTTATACAGTAAAAGGGACAAAAGTATGCAGGAGCTCAGTCACTCCACGTCTGTACTTCTCTTTGGCTAGCTCCGCCTCCTCTAGAGGATATAATTTAAAAGGATTAAAAGAGCCACCTGGTTTAGACCATTTATTAGCAATCATATAAGAGACATCATAAGATAGGGAAAATCTCAGGGAGATTGAAAACAGTTTTATATACTGAATTTCTCTCTCTCTCTTCCCCCTGAGCAACTTTGCCTCCTCCTGTTAAGAATGTATATCCCATAGTTAACAGCTTGTGGACTCTCAACACCTATATGAAAGACATACTAATTAATTCCCTTATATTGTCACATATTGACTACTGCAACCTACTCCTAAATGGCTTTCCCAAACACTGCCTACCCCTCCAATAAATTATAAATGCTTCAGCTAGACTCATCTACCTAATTTGCCAATCTACATCAACTAGCCAACTGGTTTAAGGACCCACCTATTTCAAGTGGCTCACAATCTCTCTTGTTTTACATCCTAAACAAATTGCCTTGACCCGCTGCTGCAACTATAATCCAAGTGACAAGCTACCCCAAACATTTTGTCATTGCACCCTCAAACTGTATGCTCTATGGACCTTCCTCTTCCAGTACTAGTTTTGTTTAGTCTGTTTTGTATTTGTATCTTACCACAAATCTTTGTCCTTGTATAGGACCCCTACCTTTATACCCAGCACTACAGAATTGTATGGCTCTATACAAATAAATTATCATAATTATAACAGACATGAAATTGTTTGCCCATTAACCCCTTAACGACTGAGGACGTGCAGGGTACGTCCTCAGAAAAAAGGCAGTTAATGCCTGAGAACGTACCCTGCACGTCCTCAGTGTGGAAAGCAGCTGGAAGCGATCCTGCTCGCTTCCAGCTGCTTTCCGGTTATTGCAGTGATGCCTCGATATGGAGGCATCCTGCAATAACCTTTTTAAGTCATCCGGTGCAGAGAGAGCCACTCTGTGGCCCTCTCTGCACCGGAGATCGGTGGCTACCTGCGTTGGTGGGTGGGAGCCGGACCGGGAGGCGGGTGGCGGCCATCGATGGCCATGTGGATCTGAAGGGGGGGCGGGATCGTGGGCGGGGGTGGCTGGGGGCGCGCACGGGCGCGCGCGCGTGCACGGGAGGGTGGGGGCGGGCGCGTGCACGGGGAGGGAGCGGGTGGGAACCGCTACACTGCAGAAAATGGGGAAATAAAAAATATAATAAAAAATAAAATGTAAACAATCAGCAAGGTGGTGGGGGTTTGTCTGTGGGGGGTGGGGGGGGGAAGCTACACTACAGAAAAAAACAAAAAACCCCCAAAAAAAGCACTTTTTATTGTAAACTGGGTACTGGCAGACAGCTGCCAGTACCCAAGATGGCCCCCAATAAGGCAGAGGGGAGGGTTAGAGAGCGGTTTTGGGGGGGATCAGGGAGGTTGGGGGCTAAGGGGGGGATCCTACACAGTAGCATATGTAAATATGCTAAAAAAAAATTTCATTTTTTTTTAAAAACCCTTTTAATTTAGTACTGGCAGACTTTCTGCCAGTACTTAAGATGGCGGGGACAATTGTGGGGTGGGGGAGGGAAGGGAGCTGTTTGGGAGGGATCAGGGGGTGGGATGTGTCAGATGGGAGGCTGATCTCTACACTAAAGCTAAAATTAACCCTGCAAGCTCACTACAAACTCCCTAATTAACCCTTTCACTGCTAGCCATAATACACGTGTGAGGCGCAACAGGATTTAGTGGCCTTCTAATTACCAGAAAGCAACGCCAAAGTCATATATGTCTGCTATTTCTGAACAAAGGGGATCCCAGACAAGCATTTACAACCATTTGTGCCATAATTGCACAAGCTGTTTGTAAATGATTTCAGTGAGAAACCTAAAATTGTGAAAAATTTTACGTTTTTTTTAATTTGATCGCATTTGGCGGTGAAATGGTGGCATGAAATATACCAAAATGTGCCTAGATCAATACTTGGGGTTGTCTACTACACTACACTAAAGCTAAAATTAACCCTACAAGCTCCCTAAAAGCTCCCTAATTAACCCCTTAACTGCTGGGCATGATACACTTGTGGTGCGCAGTGGCATTTAGCGTCCTTCTAATTACCAAAAAGCAACGCCAAAGCCATATATGTGTGCTATTTCTGAACAAAGGGGATCCCAGAGAAGAATTTACAACCATTTATGCCATAATTGCACAAGCTGTTTGTAAATGATTTCAGTGAGAAACCTAAAGTTTGTGAAAAAATTTGTGAAAAAGTGAACAATTTTTTGTATTTGATCGCATTTGGCGGTGAAATGGTGGTATGAAATATACCAAAATTGGCCTAGATCAATACTTTGGGATGTCTACTAAAAAAAAATATATACATGTCAAGGGATATTCAGGGATTCCTGAAAGATATCAGTGTTCTAATGTAACTAGCGCTAATTTTGGAAAAAAATGGTTTGGAAATAGCAAAGTGCTACTTGTATTTATGGCCCTATAACTTGCAAAAAAAGCAAAGAACATGTAAACATTGGGTATTTCTAAACTCAGGACAAAATTTAGAAACTATTTAGCATGGGTGTTTTTTGGTGGTTTTAGATATGTAACAGATTTTGGGGGTCAAAGTTAGAAAAAGTGTGTTTTTTTCCATTTGTTCCTCATATTTTATAATTTTTTTTATAGTAAATTATAAGATATGATGAAAATAATGGTATCTTTAGAAAGTCCATTTAATGGCGAGAAAAACGGTATATAATATGTGTGGGTACAGTAAATGAGTAAGAAGAAAATTACAGCTAAACACAAACACCGCAAAAATGTAAAAATAGCCTTGGTCCCAAACGGACAGAAAATGGAAAAGTGCTCTGGTCACTAAGGGGTTAAGTAGCGTCCTTGCTACCTACAGCGGTTCCTGGAAACAACTCTTTCTTTACTTAACAACTCAAAAATGTTGCATAAATAAACATAGAAACATAGATATTGACGGCAGATAAGAGCCATAGGCCCAGCAAGTCTGCCCGACCTTACCTAACAGTATAAACTTATCTAGTTCGTAGGATAGCCCTATGCTTGTCCCATGCATTTTTAAAGTCCCCCACAGTGTTTGTTGCTACTACCTCTTGAGGAAGTTTATTCCATAAATCAATCACTCTTTCTGTAAAGAAGTGCTTCCTCAAATTACTCCTGAATCTACTACCCTTTAGCTTGAGCTCATGACCCCTTGTTCTTGAAGCGCTCAACCTGAGAACGAACAATAGCATAATAGCTTGTTCTATGGCTAGTTACCACCCAAGAAGCAGCCTCTTTTTGCTCAACATGTGCCTTTCACAGAGAAGAACTTTCCTGAAGCATATCAGTCTGATCCTGACTTCACAGTACAGTCCAGCCCCGAAATACCAGGCAATCCCTCTCTGAACAAGAGAAACAGCAAAACCCCAGACGTACGTTTCGGCCAATTGTGGGCCTCGTCAGTGAGGTGCAGCCATATCCCTCTAGGCACACTGAGCAACGGGTCCACGTCTGGATTCCCCCATCACACTTAGGGAGACTTGCCCAAGTGTCATAATTTGCATAAATAAAAAGAGAGAAGAGCTCAACCTGAGAATGAACAATAGCATAATAGCTAAATAAAGTATCATAATTATAACAGATATGAAATTGTTTGCCCATTAATTAGCGTCCTTGCTACCTACTGGAAACAACTCTTTCTTTACTTGACAACTCAAAAATATTATTAGTGAAAATGATACAACGCTGCTCAAGCTGTAACACCTTTAAATGATATTGAGGTCATCAGCCAAAGTCTAACTACTGCTCAGTATGAGAAGAAGACAGGTGTAGGCTTGCTTAGATTCTGCACAGCCTGTTTTCCCATAAAAAATAAACTGGCGTTTCCTTCCTGTGTCTGTGATAGAGCTCAAGTTACTGCGGGCTTACAAAGTAAGTAAAGTTGTTTTTATTTATATATTCTGTTTGGTTTCCTTGTTAATGGGTGTTTAAAGCAGATATGCAATCTTGCTATAGAGTGAGGATCGCCTGTACTCTAAAGATGCATTACAAATTAACAATTTAACTCCCCTATAAGTACAATTCAGTCCGCGTATTAATTTTATTGTCCAAATGTCATGAAAAAAACTTTATACCCACTAAATTTTAAGGTGCGATAAATACAAACAACAGACGGTTGTCATATTTCTGCTGAAGGCACAGTATGGCCTTTTAAGTGCTTTATAAGTAAAGCAGCGTGGCAGTTGCTGGCTAACCCAGAAGGCCCACCTGCTCCATGCATAGTATTACTATTTCCATATTTTCCTTACATGTTTTTTTATTGGTATCTTATTGATGGTTTGCAAAAAGTAGGCCTTTATGCATCCCTTTTAGAAGTTATGGAGGTCGCTAATATCATGGCGGGTTACTACCTTCGTGTCACCTGTCTGTAATTTTTCAAGTGCTCTGTTTATATTTACGTTACATGACAAGAGTCAGTGAAACGCTTACTCTCTATATATATTTATATATATCACACAACACCTAAATCCAAACATCACACAATGGGTTAATGCCTTTTGAGTCAATATGACCATGTGACTTTGAAGTCCTCCTCTGATTAGCTAGCATGGTCCGTGACGTGTGAGTCTCCGCTAGTCTACCACTCAGTGCTGTGAGCCGAGCGGCCCTTGGTGTGTGTGGCATTTGAAATCAGTTTGTGAGTTCGGGAACTAATATCTCGCCTTTACGTAGCACGCTAACATGGAAGCACAGGACCCTGGCAGGTAAGGCCCTCGGTGCTACGGGTTAGTGGGTATTGCCCCTTCTAGTTGCTTATTTAAAGGCCCCAGGGTCTGAGCTAAAGGGTCAATACGCATGCGCAGAAGGCAGGGCGCCCAGGCCATTGTGTTGAATGGAGGGAAGATTTTAATGTCAAAACCGAATAAACGCACAAATATCGCTTGTGCAGGCAGACCACTATACACTACATAGCTATTGACCTGATCCAACGGTGCACGCACAGCTTCAAACGTAAACACATATATGATGTATGTGTCCTGCAGTTTACTGTGCACTAATGAGGACACAGTTATTACACGTTATTCTTACTGTAGATAGCGCTCTAAACAGTCACTTTCAATAACTGGCATATAGTCCTTAAAATGCCATATTGCAATTTTCAACACAATGGGCAATTGAGGATTACATTGATCCACTGTGTGTACCTTGTATATGCTGTCAGTGTAAACATTGGCAATATTTTTCAAATACACGCGAATTTTGCATAGCGAGTTCAGGTTTTGTGCTGTGACCATATACACCATGAATCAGAAATAGCTCTAGCTGTATGAATTTACATATGTACAGAAATTTCAGAATTCCTGAATCTAAAACTTCACTTTGAAAAGTAACCATATGTTATAAAAATTGGTTTAGTTTTCTGAAAACCCTAAACACAAACTTATACCATATTTGTTAATTCCTGTGACCTCCTTACACAAATATCACTTTTAAAGGATTCTTTTTAGTAGATTGACAATATAATAAACCAACAAAATCAAGGTTTTGTATTCCAAAAGCTGTCAAGACCTCACAGGTCTCTCTTCAGATGATTATAATACTTTTTGTTTCTTTACAGTCAAGTTACATTTCAAATCTGAAAAATGTACTATTGTTTTAGAGCATTTAATAATTGCACTGTTGCTTATATATGACTGTTTATTAACTGTTCCAAATGCATTAAAAACATACAACAGCTACAAAGCAGCAATGTTTTACTGGGAGCTAGCTGAGCACATCTAGTGAGCCAATGACAAGGCATATGTGCATAGCTACCAATCGCTGGCTAGCTCCCAGTAGTGCAATGCTGCTCATGAGACTACCTAGGTATGCCTTTCTGCAAAATATGCATAGAGAACAAATGACATTTGACAATAATGTAAATTGAGAAGTCTCTTAAAATTGCATGCTTTGGCCAAACCATGAAAGTTTAATTTTGAATTTCATGTCACTTTTAAAAGTAACTAACTTAAAGGGACAGTCTAAGAATACCAAGAGAACAAAGCAAAATTGGTGATAAAAGTAAATTGGAAAGTTGTTTAAAATTACATGCCCTATTTGAAACATGAAAGTTTTTTTTTTTTTTTTGACTTGACTGTCCCTTTAATAAACTTTTTACCTCTGTGATTATCTTGTATCTAAGCCTCTGCAAACTGCCCCTTATTTCAGTTCTTTTGACAGACTTGTATTTTAGCCAATCAGTGCGGGCTCCTAGGAACTCCACGTGCGTGAGCACAGTGCTGTCTATATGAAACACATGAGCTAACACCCTCTAGTGGTAAAAACCTGTCAAAATGCCCTGAGCTAAGAGGCTCCCTTCAAGGGCTTAGAAATTAGCATATGAACTTCCTAGATTTAGCTTTCGACTAAGAATACCAAGAGAACAAAGCAAAATTAGTGATAGAAGTAAATTGGAAAATTGTTTAAAATTACATGCCCTATCTAAATAATGAGTTTGTTTTGGACTAGACTCTCCATTTAAAGGGGCATAATACTCATATGCAAAATCACTTGAAAGTGATGCAGCATAACTGTAAAAAAGCTCACAGGAAAAAATATCACCTGAATATCTCTATGTAAAAGAAGGTTAGATATTTTACCTCACCATTTCCTCAGCTCACCAGAGTAAGTGTTCTGTAAAAAGTTATCTTTCAGTTACTGCCTAACTGCAGGTAAAAAAAAAGGAATAAATGAACAGCAGCCAATCGGTATCAGCAGTGCTGAGGTCATGGTCTGTTTTACTGTGATCTCATGAGATTTCATAGTAAACTTCCTTAAACTGAATAGGGAAACATGTACATGAGGCACGCTCCCTTTTAAGTCCTGGGACAGGCATAATGATTTGCAACTTAAAGTCCTTTACAATGGGGTGTGAATACTTAGGACATTATGTAAAAAAAGGAAGATATTTTACCTCAAAGAGATATTCAGGTGATATTTTCTAGTCTGCTTTTTACAACTATGCTGCATCACTTTCAAGTGTTCAACATTTTGGTATCATGTTCCTTTAACATAACTAGTACACCTGGAGTGCCACAATTGTCCACCTATAATGGATGCTGTAGAACAGTTAACATAATTGATAACATTTATTAAACCCTCCAGAAGGCTGACATTTTTGTATCAGATATGGTCTGTGATACGTAATATTTAAAATTTGTGATCATGTTTTTATATCTTCGTTTGCAATCACTTTCCATAGCTGTAATGGTATTTATATGCTTATTGCATTTGTTTTTCAGTTATTATTCCCTACAGCAAGCCCAGGCATTTTATGCTTATCCATTTCATCAGATGAGCAGTGTGCCTTCACCTATGGACCTAGGCAATGAGCAGAAGACTTTACATACACTAACAGGGGTCCCAGCTCACGAACTTCAAGCATTCTCAGGCATTCCTGCCAATGAGCCTCATGTGCTCCACACTCTCACTGGAGTGCCAGCCTATGAGCCTGTGAACCAGCAGACATTAACAGAGATCCCAGACTATTCTCAGCAGCCCATGCCAGGTAATTTCAAAGAATTGGAAAAATAAAAATATCACAAACATGGAAATTTTCACAATGAAAAAAAAAATCTAAAAAGTCCAAATAATGTGAATAAGAATGGCTGCACTAAAGCAAGGAAGAAACTTCAGAAGCTCCAAAATCTGGAGGAAAGGAAATCGGGAAGCGCTAAATCAATTCCAATGATGCCTCTGTTGCAGTGTGTACCTCATACAGATGAAAATAAATAGTGCAATGCTGTAACAACCAACAGAAATAAACTTCAGCCTAGTACTCGCACAGTATCAAACTATTATAGCTCTTAGACAATAGAATGTCAGGAAACCTGTAAAAACTGGAATTCTTCCAGACTTTAAAGCCTTTATTAAAATAGATAGAAACAATATAATTGCCTAAACGTCACTCGGTGCCACTGACAATAACTGCTGTCTCCCAATTTAGGAGTAAGTCCTGCTGTCCATACTCCCAGGTTAAGAGTCACTTTGTAAACGCAGTTCAGTGGATCTAGTGAACAGTGGCAGGTTCTACGTCAGTGTATTTCCGTTAGAAGTTGCAGCATTGCAATTTTTATTATCAAAGGTGCACACTAAAACAGATACACCAGATGCATTGTTGAAATTGCTACAGCTGTTCCTGATTTCCTTTCCTCCAGATTTTGGATTTTCGAACGTTTCTTCATTAGTTCAGTGCACAGTGATTTTTATTAACATTATGATGAGTTTGTTTATATATATATATATATATATATATATTTTTTTTTTTTTAATGGTTGTATTAAAGGGACATGAAAACCAAAATGTTTTCTTTATGATTTTAGATAGAGCATACAACTTTCCAATTTTATGTCTATTATTGAATTTGCTTAGTTCTTTTAGTATCCTTTGTTGAAAAGCATACCTAGGTAGTTTCAGGATGTGGGATCTAGCTGATTATTGCTGTGTGTGTATATATGTATAGCTTCAGGTGCTTTGATGTACTTGTTTCTATGACATTTGACAAAGGCACAAGATATGTGCCGAAACAGTATGTCTGATTTTTTTAATTGTATCATTAAAGCAATCTTTTATACTAATCAAGACCAGTGAGTGCCTGCATCTTTGGATGGTATATATGTGTGTGTGTGTATATATGTATATGTGTATATATAATGTGTGTGTGTATATGTGTGTATATATATATATATATATATATATATATATATATATATATATATATATATATATATATATATATATATATATATATATATATATATATATATATATATATATATATATATATATATATATATATATATATATATTGAAAAGTAAGAGGAAATCAAGAGGGCGCACAGCTGGACACTAGAATTGATAGTGACAATTCATAAAGTGAGTGTGTTACTTTTTAAAATAAATGTTAGTTATTAAATGCAGGGAAAATAAATGTATATAATGTCCATGAATTCTTATTATATTCAGAAATTCAGTCTTTTACTTTAGATATTTCGACACTTCTTTGTCTAGGGTAAGTTGAATGTGCTTACCAGAGGTGACCTCAATCTTATGAGGTAAGATGTAGGTTTGTTTGATTTTAAAGATGTTTCTTAGGCTCTTGTCAAGTTGGTTTCCTATGTTCTTTGCTGAAGGAATCTTTATTCCAATGGAACACTTGAGCTCTTTGTTTCCAGGGATCTTCTTGACAGAGGTATGTTGCTTTGAATGGAAATCCTGGACTCTCTTGAGTGGGTTGTATGTGCCCGATGTCGTTTGTTGAAATGGAATTTCTTGGACTCTCTCTTCTCTCTTGGTGGTGATAATCTTGCTGGTCTCAGATGCTCACACCGGTTGTGATGGAAAATAGAGAAAGAAAGATCAAGAACATAGCGTAATAACGTTTGGATAAAAAAGCCCTTTTTATTTAACAATGTTAAATATGCTTACATTAAGTACCCTCAATCATGATATGAGGTAAGATATAGACACGAAAACTAGTATTTTTGTCCTGGTCGGTTCACTAGTTGCTGCAGCACTGAGAAGGGCAAATGCGGTGTATGGTCCTTATACAAAGTTCAAACTACTGACCGCACTTTGAGGTAACTGAAAAAAATGTGTGTTGCTGCAATAAAGCTAAGCACCTGTGTTATCAGATCGGAAGTTCAAATGGTGCGTATGGAATGCCCGCCGAGTTTGTGTGTGTCACAGAGCGGGATATGCTCACAAAAGCATATGAAATGACAAGTGTATATTAGCTGTGTGAACGGTTACCCGTTAGTTGTACTGCGATGCCGTGCCGCAATTGAGCAAAGGAATGTCCGCCCACCTTCTATCGATCGAATATATAGCTATGCTCTATGTAAAGCTATATATTTCCCCTGTCTGTTCTCCTACACTGGACACTGTCTGACTGTTACCTAAGCCCCCCTCATGATTTTTACAACACCTCCTCCTCTCCCTGCACTGTCTTCTTAGCTATTCTGTGTTTTAAGATATAATCTGTAAATTCCATTGAATTGGTCAGTATTGTTTTAGACTTGATAAAGGAAGGAACTCTTCCAAAAGCTTGTCAACTTATAAATGTATAGTTAGTCCAATAAAAAAAGTATCATTGCTCAATGCAATACTCTTGTTATTTTGATATCTAAATCTCTGGTCTAACACGGCTACTCCAATCAAAAAAAAATAAAATAAAATAAAAAAAATAATAATAATAAAAAAATAAAAAAATAAAAATAAATATATATATATATATATATATATATATATATATATATATATATATATAAAACACACCACTTGACACTGGCTTACCAATGTGATCAGTCGGCTCCAATTAATGCATTGCTGCTCCTCTAAAAAAGGATACCAAGAGAATGAAGCAACATTGACAAAAGAAGAAATTTGGAAAGTTGTTTAAAATTATATGCTCTATCTGAATAATGAAATAAAAATCTTGGGTTTCATGTCCCTTTAACATTAGAACAATATATAATTAATTGGTATATATTGATATATCCCATTAACAGCTTTGATCCACATGACAAGTTATGCTCGTCATGCACATCTTAGCCTTTGGGCGCATAAGCCCTTTTTTCGTCATTCAGGAGGATCACCAATCAAACTATGTTTTCGGCGACCCCTTCACTACAGGCCGGGTATAGTGGGTGGCACTCCCAGGCTTCATGGGACTGCTGGTGACATCGCCACGTACGCACATGTTGGCATCACAAAGGGGGCAGAATGAGAAGCTTAGTGTTGCTGCAAGGGATCTGGATGGGGGGAGGTTCTTCAAATCCCGCAATCTCGGCTCCTTTAGCAGTTACAAACATCCAAGACCCCTCATTTGAAAGAGAACAACCTGCTCTTTCAAATGGTGGTGGAGTAGTACTACACAGTAGATGTTTTAATAATAAAGTTAAAAAATGTGGTTGGGAATGTGTCATATGTGAAATTTAAAAAAATTCTGGTGTGTCTAATAAAGTTTATTTTCTAGTAGACAAGACACTCTCTCAAAAAAATATGAATTTTGTATAGTCAGGTGATCACTGTTGTAACAGTGAACACCTTGCAAGAAAAAAATGCTTTTTTTCCTGTACTGTACAATGGGGCCTATCTAAATATATTATAATTCCCCAAAAGCCCGAATGGACCCTTATTTCACAGTGGCTATTATTGATGACAATTTAGTAAGGTGATCACAGTAACAGCAATGGCCACTTGACCTATTTTCTTTTTTTTTTATAAATATAATAGTGACATAGTGTGAATCTGCTGGGCCTGCTGAACACCCCACCCCCATAATTTGTGTGGGTCACTCACTGAAATTTGACTTATAATAGGGTTTATATGTAGGTAGCAAAAGGCACAAAATTGTTGGTGTTGGGGTGATAAAAGGCTTAGCAGCAAAGGTTAAAGGGACATCAAACTTTTATGATTCAGGCAGAGAATATAACTTAACAACTTTCCAATTTACTTATATTATCAGATATACTTCATTCTCTTGGAATCCTTTGAGCAAAGTATACGTAGGTAAGCTGAAGAGCAGCCATGCATAACTTGGTGCTAGCTAGTGATTAGTGACTACACATCTATGCTTCTTGTCATTGACTCATTTCATATGTTCAATTAGTTTCCAGTAGTGCATTCCTGAGCCTTCTTAGGTTTACTCTTTAACAAAAGCTACCAAGAAAGCAAAGCAAATTTGATAATAAAAGTACATTGGAATTTTTTAATTTTTTTTTATGTTTTGTCTGAATGAGTTTAATTTTGACCCTACTGTTACTTTAAATTTTATATAGTGCTAATTGAATATATTATCCCCATAGAGAATTCAGCAACTGAAGGTACTAGATTGTTAGATTCATTGCAGTCCTGTTGTAGAATGTTATTTTTAAAGGGACAGCCAACACCAGAGTTTTTGTTGTTTTAAAAGATAGATAATCCATTAAAGGGACAGTCTAGGCCAAAATAAACTTTCATGATTCAGATAGAGCATGCACTGTGAAAAATCTTCAAGTGGATCCCCACTGAAACTAGAAAATCTGTCACCCATGCCCTCGTCAGTAGTCGACTGGACTACGGCAATGCCCTCTACGCCGGGTCCACCATCAAGCTCCAGAAACTACTCCAACGCATCCAGAACACCTCGGCCAGACTCATCCTCGACATCCCTCGCCAAAACCACATCACCGAACACCTAAGGAACCTACACTGGCTCCCCGTCAACAAGAGAATCACCTTCAAGCTCCTAACCCATGCATTCAAGGCCCTCCACAACATTGATCCTGAATACATCAACCACCGTGTCAATTTCTACACCCCCTCCAGACTACTCCGCTCTGCCGACCAAGCACTCGCAGTCATCCCCCGCATCAAGAAAAAAACAGCTGGAGGAAAATCCTTCTCCTATATGGCAGCAAGGTCATGAAACTCCCTCCCGCTGCACCTCAGACAATCCACCTCACTTACAAACTTCACGAAGGACCTAAAGACCTGGCTCTTTGAATGAATCGTCTTCCCTTAGCCCCCCTCTTTCCCCCCCCCCCATAGCGCCTTGAGACCCTCACGGGTGATTAGTTTGCGCTTTACAAGTACCCAATAGATAGATGTAATTTTAAACAATTTTCCAATTTACTTTTATCACCAATTTTGCTTTGTTCTCTTGGTATGCTTAGTTGAAAGCTTAACCTTGGAGGTTCATATGCTAATTTCTTAGACCTTGAAGGCCACCTCTTTTCAGAATGCATTTTAACAGTTTTTCACCACTAGAGGGTGTTAGTTCATGTATTTCATATAGATAACACTGTACTCGTGCACGTGAAGTTATCTGGAAGCAGGCACTGATTGGCTAAACTGCAAGTCTGTCAAAAGAACTGAAATAAGGGGCAGTTTGCAGAGGCTTAGATACAAGATAATCACATAGGTTAAAAGTATATTAATATAACTGTTGGTTATGCAAAACTGGGGAATGGGTAATAAAGGGATTATCTATCTTTTAAAACAATAAAAATTCTGGTGTAGACTGTCCCTTTAAATACCCATTCCCCAATTTTGCATAACCAACACAGTTATAATTATACAAGTTTCACCTCTGTAATTACCTTGTATCTAAGCCTCAGCAGACTGCCCCCTAATTTCAGTTCTTTTGACAGACTTGCATTTTAGCCAATCAGAGCTGTCTCCATGGTAAATTCATGTGCATGAGCTCAATGTTATCTATATGAAACACGTGAACTAATGCCCTCTAGTGGTGAAAAACTATCAAAATGCATTTAGATTAGAGACTGCCTTCAAGGTCTAAAAAATTAGCATATGAACCTTCTAGGTTTAGCTTTCAACTAAGAATACCAAGAGAACAAAGCAAAATTGGTGATAAAAGTAAATTGAAAATTTGTTTAAAATTACATGCCCTATTTGAAACATGAAAGTTTTTTTTTTGTTTTTTTTGGACTTGACTCTCCCTTTTAAGTACGTTTGCATGTTTGTTTTTAAAGGGATAGGGATCCCTAACATTTTCTTTAAGGATTTGGATAGAACATACAACTTTTTTATTTTACTTGTATTGTCAAATTTGCTTCATTTTCTTGTTATCCTTTGCTGAAGGAAGATCATTGCGCTACTGGCAGCTAGATGAACACTGTGTGTGTGTGTGTCACCACCTGTAACAATCATCTGCTGGTGTCAGTGGGAGGGAATCCAGGAGGCGGGTGGACGGTCCAGCAGCGGAGGGAGTGAGTAGGAGGGCCTAACGCTGCAGATTTTTTTTTTTTTAAAAAAGGGAGAGGGAGGGAAGGGGTGCTATGCTACAGAAAAAAAAGGGGGGAAAACCCTAACTAAGGATCGCGGGAGGTGGGGGGACCACTACACTACAGAAAATGTAAAAAAATAAAATATATTGTATTAAAAAAAAAAAAATCATTTGATAGGTACTGGCAGACAACTACCAGTACCTAAGATAGTGAGCACTTGGAGGGGGGAGGGTTAGAGAGCTGTTTGGGAGGGATCATGTAGGTTGGAGGGTAAGCGGGGATCCCATATTGCAGATAACAAAAACCATTTTTTTTTACATATCAGGTGATAGGGTAATCTCTACACTGAAGCTAAAAGTAACCTTATAAGCCACCCAATTAACTTCTTCACTGCCAGGAATTATAGCAGTGTGGTGTGCAGCTGCAATTAGCGGCATTCTAATTAACAAAAAGCCATGCATGTCTGCTATGTAAATAATTTCAGTGAGAAACCCATAGTTTGTGAATAAGTTAACAATTTTTTTAAAATGATTTATTTATTTATTTTTAATATGATCGCGTTTGGCAGGGAAATGAGTCCCCAGCAGTATTTCTACTGTAGGGTTGATAGTCTTAAAATGGCATGCTCTAACGAATTGTATCATGTAATGTTTTGACTATAATTGCCTTTTTAATTCTGTTTCCTCTGTAAAACTGATTTTGTTCTTTCTGTATGCATTTATAGAAATTGTTACATCTTTACTGAATTTTATCTAAGGCATTTTATATTTATTCCTTTAGCAGAAGAGCCTCCAAAGGGAAAGCGGAAGAGAGAGAAAGCTGAGCCAAAGCCGAAGAAACCATCTGCCAAAAAAACTCCAAAAGGGAAACAGGAAAAGATCACTGATACTTTTAAAGTCAAAAGGAAAGTAGACCGATTCAATGGTGTTACTGAAGCAGAGCTTATGACCAAGACTTTACCAGACATTCTGACTTTTAACCTGGACATAGTAATTGTAAGTATAACTTGCCAAACGAGAAGAAAACAGAGTATACTGGAGGTGCATTTAAACTAATCCTAATATTACACTAATTTGAAATAACAAAAGTGGCAAAAGATGCACATTAAAAACATAATTGAGGACTAAGCCTCTTAGTGTAATATATATATATATATATATATATATATATATATATATATATATATATATATATATATATATATATATATATAGATAGTGTGTTTTTGTCCTCCAATAATATTTTATATTCTGTGTATGTTTGTGTTTTTTTTTCAGATTGTTGTAGTAGCATGCTTTTTATTTTTCTTAACTTCATGTCTACTGCTTGTGTGTTCTAGTTCATGCCACCTAACTGCTCTAGGTTAGGAAATCATTGATTTATCACTGTAAGATACATTTGCATGTTGTGCATTATGAGACCACACACATATATCATCTCTTTGGTTTAGCTTTAACTTATTTATCAAGAGATCAGTGTAGCTGCTGTGTTGGACTAAGCCACTGAATGTATAATCGTATATAATTTGATATTTATATGTATTGCATATGAGCAGATTTATTTTTGAAAAAGGCTATGCATATTCACAAGCATTCTATTTCGCAGATTGGAATCAACCCTGGGCTTATGGCAGCTTACAAAGGTCATCATTACCCCGGGCCAGGAAACCACTTTTGTGAGTTTGGATTTATTGTAGTTCCTCTATATTTATGGAATTATGACACCGTAAAAAATATAAATTAGCAAAAAGCACCTACATCAGAGGATTTTTTGGTTATAATTTATGCACATTTTGGATTTCTTTAAAGTGAATGTCAACTTTCATGAATGAAAGTCCTGTTTTTTAAAATATTAAAAACAGGGACACTTTAATTCATTTAAGTTTACATTGAAGCCGTTTTTTTAAAATGCTCATCTTTTATTCCTAGCAAGCGTGGAACACAGCGATTCCTCCCCCCCAGGACGTCTCTTCTTACGTCAGAAATGACGAATCCGGCTTCCTCCAATCACGGCGTGGCCTCAGGCAATGTTTGCTCTGGGGGTAAGCCGTTATTGGAGGAAGCCGGATTCGTCATTTCTGACGTAAGAAGAGATGACCTGGAAACGGGGGAATCGTTGCTCTGGTGTTCCACGCTTGCTAGGAATAAAAGGTAAGTATTTTAAAAGAATGGCTTCAGTGTAAACTTTCATGAATGAAAGTGCCCCTGTTTTTAATAGTTTAAAAAAAAAAAAACAGGGCTTTCATTCGTGAAAGTTGACATTCACTTTAAAGGGACAGTCTAGTATAAATTAAACTTTCATTATTCAGATAGGACTTTTAATTTTAATCAACTTTCCAATTTACTTTTATCATCAAATTTGCTTTTTTCTCTTGGTATTCTTAGTTTAAACTAAACATAGGTAGGCTCATATGCTAATTTCTAAGCCTTTGAGGGCTGCCTCTTATCACATGCTTTTTAAATCTCTTTTCAACACAAAGAGACAGAAAGTACACGTGGGCTATAGAGATAAAACTGTGTTCAGGCACAGGGGCTTATTTAAGATTTAGCACAAAGCAATGCTAAATTTAAGACAATAGATAATAAAAAGTCAGTCATGTGATCAGGGGGCTGGAAGAAGGTTCCTAGATACAAGGTAATCACAGAGGTAAAAAGTGTATTAATATAACAGTGTTTGTTATGCAAAACTGGGGAATGGGTAATAAAGGGATTATCTATCTTTTAAAACTATAACAATTCTAAGGTAGACTGTCCCTTTAAGCTATTTTTAAATCTAAATATACCTACAGCTTATGTATTTTTGGTAATAATACCAGTCATATGCTTGCATTTTTTTTCTTTTTTGGTATATATTATCTCAAGTAATTATATAAATACTTTTTAGCATGCAGCTGAATAAATATTTAAAGGATGTAGTCTCATTTGTTATCTTAGAACAAAAATGCAGACTTATTTGGTGCTGACAGGTGAGAACTCCATACACCTATCTAAACCATTCAATATTAATAAGAATGCCATCTAAAATATTCTGTTTAATGGTATAATTACAGTTGCTAGATTACTAGGGTAAGGGAAAATATATTTCAGAAATACCATGGAAAGTTTAAATTTTAATGTCAGATATAAAAATTTTTTTTTTTTTTTTTTTTAAAAACTTATTTCCACTTTAGGAATTAGCAAGAGTTACATATTTTTTTTTTTTTTTTTTTTTTATGTACAACCGTTTGTATTTTTCTATAGTCTATATACAAACAGGAGCTGTGGTTCCTAGGATTTGTAGAACACTTTAATATATAGTATTGTTAGGCTTTTTGCAGGATAGTATAGTTCAGTATATCATTTTGGACACACATTTTATATTTGTGTTGTAAACAATTTTGCTAACAAAATCACTGTGGCTAGTCTGCTACAGTAATGTCTGAATCAGCACCTCCAAATAAGGCAAAAGAAAAGGCATTAATGTATTCAAAACATTTTCACATTTGAATATATTGCAAGACTAATGGGTTAAATGCTTGTATTTTAAATGTGTCACTAGATCTGTGTATTGAAGCATATCCTAAAATTATTAACCCCCCCCCCCCCCATATACTATCTCTTACCCTACCTTCCCCAGCAGCTTTTTATCATCTACAGCCCATAAGTCTTACCACCCACTCCTATAGAAAGTATAGACGCATGCTTCCACAACTTTATGGTTTCCTTGTAAACAATGATGGGGCATGCACAGCAAGCTCGTCACGCCAAAGTAAACACAGAGGAAATTTTGGGCAGACTTGTTGGGCCTATGGTTCTTGTATGCCGTCAAAATCTGTTACTATGTTTAAAGAGCACATGAAACACATTGTCTTATGTGCAAGAAAAGGAAAAAACAGAACAGCTGGGGCCTCATAAGCTATTTTCCCTATAGGGAAGTGTCTCTTCCTCTCTGGACTGAGCGACCAGCAGCTCAACCACATGGATGACCACGCACTTCCAGAAAAATATGGCATTGGCTTCACGAACATGGTGGAGAGAACAACACCAGGCAGCAAGGACCTATCTAGGTATGTAGATTTATATTAAAGTGCTAGAAAATGCTATTAAAATAGAACTGCAATAGGTGTTTTATTTTTAAGTAAACCTAAATGCAATGTATAATTATATAGCTTAATTGGACACTAAAGTCAAAATTAAAACTGATGATTCAAATAGAACATGCAATTTTAATCAACTTTCCAATTTACTTCTGTTATCTAATGTACTTTGTACTCCTGGTATGCTTTGTTGAAGAGTAAACCTAAGTAGGCTCAGAAGCATCAGGGCATTGCTGGGAGCTAGCTGCTGATTGGTGGCTGCACATATATGCCTCTTGTTATTGTTCGGTAAGCATCCAGTAGTGTATTGATGCTCTTTCTACAAGGGATACCAAGAGAATGAAGCACATTTAATAACAGAAGTAAAATGGAAAGTTGTGTGAAATTGTTTGCTCTATCTGAATCATGAAGGAAAATGTGTGGTTTCATGTCTCTTTAATCCCTTGGCGACCGAGGACGTGTCGGGCACGTCCTACAAAAAGTGTCAGTTAAGGACCAAGGATGTGCCTGACACGTCCTCGGGTAATCTGATTGCTGGAAGCGATCGACATCGCTTCCAGCCGCTCAAACAGCAATACTGTTCCTGACTGCCGGGCTCCGTTTTGATCGCTCCCATGGAACAATCACTTTTCCCGCCACGTGGAGCCTGACAGTCAAGCAGAGCATCAGAAGCCATCGGGCAGGCTTCTGATGCTCTGACAGTGTGCCGAGTGCCTTGGTGGGTAGAGGCACTCTGTTAAAATACAATAAGTAAAGAAAAAAAATAAATATATATATATATATATATATATATATATATATATATATATATATATATATATATATATATATATTATTCAAGAAAAGGTACCAGCGCTCAGTTGTTTCACAAACAATTTTTTTTTAAATAAAATAGTCCCCCTCCCCCATGTTGCCTCAAAGATGGTGATGCCCAATGGATCGTGGGGCTTCTGGGGGTGTCCCTAATCTGCCTCATCATAGGGGCAGACTAGGCTCATCCAATCTGAGCTTGCCCCTATAATTAAATTTTTAAAGTGAAGGGCAATTTTGATGCAAGTGAGGAGAGGGAGGGAGAGCCACACTTGTCAGAGTCAATATTGACATGATCAGACAAATGGGATATTTTATTATTAAAGCGAAGGTCAATTTTGTTGAATTAGTGCCCGGTTTTTAATAATCCTATTAAAAACAAGGGCACTTTAATTCATCAAAATTGACATTTCACTCGTTTTCTTCAAAAACGTACCTTTTAATCCTGGCAGCCGCTCCAGTACTTCCTCCGCCCGTCGCAAGCCGTCTTTGCGGGTCCAAAATGATGAATCCGGCTTCCTCCAATCACAACGTTGCATCAGGCCAAGATTCCCCCGGGGGAATCTTGGCCTGATGCAACGCCGTGATTGGAGGAAGCCGGGTTCGTAATTTCTGACGTCTGCAGAGGCTTCCAACGGCCGTGGGAATCGCTCGAGCGGCTACCGGAATGAAAAAGTAAGTTTTTGAAGAAAAAGAGTGAAATGTCAATTTTGATGAATTAAAGTGCTCTTGTTTTTAATAGGATTATTAAAAATCGGGCACTAATTCATCAAAATTGACCTTCACTTTAATAATAAAATATCCCATTTGTCTGATCATGTCAATATTAGTAAATATTGACTCTGACCAGTGTGGATCTCCCTCCCTCCCTCTCCTCACTTGCATTTTTGTGAGAGAGAGATTTTGCTAATATATTTGTTAAAAATTGTGAAACCTAAAGTTTCTTTTCAGAGCCATTAACTCCTAGCTAGCCAGTGATCACTATAAATCACTGGCACAGCATCACTTTTTTTGCGCTCTCTGCATTTTTTTTTAGGGGTTAATTTTTTTTAAAAAATTGAGTGATTTTTTTTTTGTGAGACCTAAATGCTCTTTTTAGAGCCATTTAGCTAGTTTTAATTACTTTTTGTAGAAACGTGAGACCCAAAGGCCCTTTTCAGAGCCATTAACCCCTAGCTTGCCAGTGATCACTATAAATCACTTGCGCTCTGTGCATTTTTTTAGGGGTTAATTTATTTTCGGAGCCATTTAGTAAATTTAAATTTTGTGTTGAATTTTTAATTTTTTTCCTCTGTCAGAAAAAAATAAATCATGTCACAGAGAACTTAGTGCTGAGGAGGCGTATGCCATCCTTGCGTCAGATGCCTCTGTCTGACTCAGACCCCAATTTTGACCCTGCCATATGCTCAGATACATCATTAGATACAGTCTCAACTTATAGTGATGTATCTGTGGCTGCTAGCCCCTCTGCCAGGAGGAGATGTGTTGCTCCAGCTGGCATTGGTGCTAAAGAGTGGGTAACGCCTCATCACTAGAGGCAAGATATCCCACCCTTCACTGCAAATCCTGGCTTCAATGTGGATGTGGCAGGATTTAGCCCCCAACAGTTTATGGAGGTGTTTCTGGGCAATGATGTATTAGGGAACATTGTCGTCCAAACTAATTTATATGCCCATCAGTTCCGTGCTGCAAAGCCTGACACTTTTTTGGCAAAGCAGAAATGGGCCCCCATCAATGTGCCAGAATTTAAAAAATTCTGGGCATTAACTATGCTGATGGCCATCATAAAGAAACAATCCATCCGCTCCTACTGGAGCAGTAGCCCCATTTTCTCCCAGTGTATGTCGAGGAAGAGGTATGAAATGATTTTACTTTCCATGCACTTCAGCGACAACAGCCTGTGCCCCCCTAGGGAGTATCCCCAGTTTGACAGGCTGTATAAAATCCGCCCCCTGATTACCCACTTTACTGACAGGTTTGCAGAGGCTTATACACCTGGAAGGAATATATGCGTGGATGAATCCCTGATGAAGTATAAGGGAAGGCTGGGATTTAAGCAGTATATTCAAGCAGTAAATATTCTGTAGTTTTAAATACATTTTTTTTTTTTTTTTTTTTTTTTCATGAAAAATTAAGGTGTTATCATTTTTTTTTTTTTTTTTCACCCATATCACTTAGCCCTAGTGTGTAAGCTCTGTGAGAGCGAGTCTGGGTATACTCAGGCCTTTCGAGTGTACGAGGGAAAGGATATCCACCTTGACCCTCCAGGTTGCCCAGAACCTATGGGAACCACTGGCAAGATAGTCTGGGACCTGATACTTTTATGCAACTGTCTTTTTGTTCAAGCTACTGTATTGTTTTGATACAGTAGCTTGCGGTACAATTAGAAAGAACCGCGCAGGTTTCTCAGGACAACTTGCACGCAGCCTGCTACAAAGGGGGGAGACCTCCATTCTGTGCCAAGAGGAGCTGTTGGCAGTTAAGTACAGAGACAAGGATGTATACCTTCTTACCACCATCCACACAGAGAGGACTGTGGAGGTCTCTGTACGTGGCAGAGCTGAGAGCACAATGAAGCCAGTATGCATCAAGGCTAATAACCGGAATATGGGTGGGGTTGATCTAGCAGATCAGCTGCTGCAGCCCTACCTAATTATGCGGAAGACAACGGCCTGGTACAAAAAGGTTGCAATTTACTTAATGCAGATTGCAACCCACAACACTTTTTTGTTCAAAAAAAGCAAGCCCTGAAATGAAACTGACTTTTTTTACAGTTTCAGCTCCAGATCATTTCAGGGGTTTTGTACCAAGATGCACCTGTTCCCCGGGCGGGGATGGGAGAGAGCAGAGTTGGGGCTACTACCCAAATTATTATTATTTATTTAATTTTTTTTATAACCCCCCCCCCCTCTGCGGCAAAGCAGAAACCTCAGAAAAAGGCAGAGTCTGTATCAAGAGGGGGCAGAGAAAGGAAACCACCTTTTTACTGTTCTGATTGCCCTGGACAGCCTGGACTCTGCATTGGGGACTGCTTCAAGCGGTATCACACACTGATAAAAAAAAAGTTTACATTTTCCGTAGTGTGTTTTTTTTTGGGGGGGGGGAAGTTTGGTTACGTTTACTGTTACTGAGTTTGTTTTTACTTTTACTGTGCCAGATTTTTACATTTCAGTGTTCTATTTTTTTTCTACTTTCTAAAATTGGTGCTGTATATTACCAAAACCCCTGTCAAACCTATGCATGGGGGGGGGGGGGGGGGATGGGTGTACTCAGGAGGTCTTGCAGAAAACAACCTGGAGTGTTTTCATGCAATAACATACAACAAGCTCTCCTAAATCACAGTAAAAAAATTGTGTGTGTGTGTAAAAATAAAAAATTACCACCACATACTTTCTCCAATTTTTAGGCTAAAACAGTTGCATCAAAGGCATCAAAACACTCTATATACAATACATTGGGGAGTAAACTTTTCAAATATATGCACATTCATGGCAAGCAAATAAATTGGGGTATGTTAAAAGGCCCCCCAAAAAAAGATGGGCAAAGATATGTTAAATGTGAAAAAAAAATCACACATGTAGGAAGTTTGACATTGCACCCCCCCAACAAACCAAGATGTTGCACCCCTCTAACATCAGAGATGTTGCTGAACACATATTGGTGTGTTCTTTGGCAGTAACACATAACAGGAACTGAGAATCCATGCCTAAAGTACAATGTGTGTGAAAAATAACACAAACAAATGACTACTCAAAAGTTTGACAAAGACTGGTGGTTAAATTAGTGCATGTAAAGTGTTAAAATACTAGCTTTTCAAATAGCCTAGGGTTTCTACTTTTCAAAAATATATTGTTTGATGGGGGTAAATTACATTGGCCGGCTTCAAAAATGTCCCAAATAGGAAATTGGTGAATGATGACAGATGTGAAAATTCCAAGTTGGAAAAATGGAATGCACCCCTTAACAATAAGGCCTTTTAGCCCCCAGATAACCTGACACACCTATACATGGGTGGTATCACTGTACTCAGGAGATGTTGCTGAACACATATTGAGGTGTTCTTTGGCAGTAACCCTTAGCGTTCTCAGTACATATACAGGTAGCCCTCGGTTTACGCCGGGGTTAGGTTCCAGGAGTAATGGTTGTAAATCGAAACCGTTGTTAATTGAAACCCAGTTTATAATGTAAGTCAATGGGAAGTGAGGGAGTTGGGTTCCAGGCCCCTCTCAAAACTGACATAAGTAACACCTAATATATTATTTTTAAAGCTTTAGCATTTAGTCTTAATTTCAAACAGCATTATAAACCTAATAATATAGATTGTTTTTGTTCATTAAACTTAGTTTGATGATACAGTCTGTTGTGTGATTTATTTAAATAGGTGCGGTTAGCAAATGTTTTTGTTCATTAAACTTAGTTTGATAATGATACATTTGCTAACCGCACCTATTTAAATAATTACACAACAGACTGTATCATCAAACTAAGTTTAATGAACAAAAACATTTGCTAACAGCACCTAATAAAATAATTACACAACAGACTGCATCATCATCATCAAACTAAGTTTAATGAACAAAAACATATTTTACTTGCATTTTTCTGCAATCAGTTCTCTGCATTGTTTTTTTTTTTTTTTTTTTTAAATATCTGTTTATTTTATTATTTTTAAGAGAATGTGGAACAGAGTCATACACATAATGATTTCAAACATAATATACATAAAAAAGAAAAATAAGGAAATCCATACAGTCTGAACATTTTCTTGAAACTATATATACAGAATCATATACATTGAAATATCCTGTCCAGTACATCCTTCATCGAAGAAATGTCACAAAATATACGAACAATGAAAGCTCCAAAATCCTACATTGCTTATCCTGCTAACAGGAGAAAGAAAAACAAAAAAAAAGAATTATTTACTTGAGATTATATTCTGGCAAAGTTTAATTCCTAACTCCTAATCATGAACACAGCCCATCCAACCCAGGAGGGAAGGGAGAGAGAGAGCGGGAGAGAGAGAATAAAAAAATAATTAAATTCTTCTACCTACTATTCCCCTCCCCCTTCTCACTAACTTTGAGTTTTTATCTGGATCTCGCCCAGTTCAAAGGGAGAGCCCCCGATACTATCATGTTCAAAAAGGGGAGAGTGTCTTGGAATGGGGCTATAATCTGCTGTTGTAATGGTAACGGTAACCTATATATGTAATTTTTCCATTTCTTAAAGAATAACCCTATTTGTTTCTCTGCCTCTTTTTTCAGTCCTATTTGCTCTAAAATAATCTGCGATCTCATTTGGTTCTGAAATTCTTTTATAGAAGGAGAATTTTTCTGTTTCCAGCCTTTACATATTAAATTCCTAGCTAGCAAAATCGTTAAGTTAATAAACTGTCTATCACTCTGAGTCTGGGCAGGGTGTAAAAAAAAAATAATATGTGTAGCATTTAATTCAATCTTGGTCGACACATTTCTATTTGTCCAATGCTGTATTTTCCTCCAATATTGTGCAATTTTCGGACAGTTCCAAAAACAGTATCAAATCTGCGTTTGGATTATGGCATTTTGGACATATACTCTGTTGTGTAGACCACCTAGCAATTCTGGCTGGGGTTAAATAAAAATTGTTTAGGAGCTTATATTGTGTCTCTCGTAAATTAACTCTGTCTGATGCTTCCATAGTCCTTACAAGACTATCTGATATATCTTTATTTTGTATGTCCGGAAAATATGATGTGTATTTCCTTTTAATCTGATTTAAATGCTCAGCTCCCTCGCATTTCATGATATATCGATACCAGATTGTTATGGATCTAATTCCGGCTTTATATAATACTAATCCAGGGTCGGTGATTGAATGAGACCAATCCTGGCCAAACCGTTTTATGTAGTCATCTATTAGATGGCGAACTTGTAAGAAGGCATAAAAATGTTTGGGAGACAGTTTATATTCCCTGGTCAGGTTTCCATAAGATTTTATTATGCCCGAATGTGGTTCTCTCAATTGTGATAAGTATGACAGTCCCTGTGCTTTCCATTCATGGAACACTTTATTATTATAGCCTGGTGAGAAACCTGGGTTGCCCATAATCGGGAGGAAATTGGAAATCTGAAACTCCTGCCCCAACAACTTACAATATTTTTGCCAACCTAGAACAATATTTGCCATTGTTACCATTCTACTTACAATACTAGGTAATTGCCTATAAGGAAGATGAAGAATAGCTTGAAGATCAAATGGTTTAACTAGCTCCGCTTCCTGCTCGTAATAGGTAACATAGTCCACCTTACTCAGCCTGTCAATACCAAATTTGACAAGAGAAGCAAGATTGTAATACCTTATATTGGGGAACGAAAGCCCCCCAAATTGTTTTTCTTGGGTTAACTTTCTGAGAGATATTCGTGGTCTTTTTTTTCCCCCCCATATAAAGGTAGAGCATGCTCTGTTATACCTAAGTATATCTTTATTCTGAATAAAAAGAGGCAGATTCTGTAATAGAAAGAGAAGCTTTGGAAATATAATAGTTTTATTCACCATTATTCTGGCTGATAAAGATAAATAATAAATGTTCCATTTTCCTATGTCATGTTGTATATTCTCAAATAGATCTTTATAGTTAAGCTGATACCAGTCCTTAGGATTTCTACTGATTTTGATCCCAAGATAACTGATACTCTGTACCTCCTTAAAAACCTCTGAAATACTCTGGCTTATTAAAGATAGGACTAGCTATTCAGATTTCCTGGGATTAATTTTGTAACCTGAAAATGAACTAAATAAATTTATAATCTCCATAAAGCGGGGAATACTACTTTTGGTATGACCTAGAAAAATTAAAAGATCATCAGCGTACAGAGAAATTAAGACTTTTTGCTTGCCGAGCCTAACCGGAGGAAGTGTATTCCTGATATAGATGGCTAATGGTTCTAGTGCAATGTCAAAAAGTAAAGGCGATAGAGGACAACCCTGGCGAGTGCCTCTTTCTAAAAAAATGCTTTGGGATAGTTCCCCATTTATGAGTAATTGGGATTTTGGCTTATTATAAATCGATCTAATCAGGTCGGTCAGGGCGCCGGAGAAACCAAATGTTTCCAGAGAAGTAAATAAATGGTCCCAGATTATTGAATCAAATGCTTTTTCAGCATCTACAGTGACTACTGCAACATCAGTTCCCTTATGCGACCCACGGTAGCTCTCGACGTCCTGAGCAACCTGATATAGATAATCCACTGTGGTAAGTACTCTACGCATATTGCGAACAGAATTTCTGCCCGGAATAAATCCGGCCTGGTCCGGATGTATAATTTCAGTGATTGATTTTTTTAACCTTTCTGCAATCAATGACATTAAGATTTTGTAGTCTTGATTTAAGAGAGAGATAGGGCGATATGAAGATACATTTTCCGGATCTTTCCCTTTTTTATGTATTAGTGTGACAACCGAATCGGCGAAATAAGTTGAAATCCTGCCATTCTTTAGAAAATAGTGATTAAATAATTTTGTTAGTGTGGCAATAATCTCCTCAGATGCGATTTTGTAAAATTCTGCTGATAAGCCATCCGGCCCAGGGGCCTTTCCAGATTTGGACCTTTTTATTTTGTTTAATACTTCAGTTTCAGTAATAGGAGCATTAATCATCTGCAGAGCTTCCTGTGGAATTTTTGGAGTATTCAACCCCAGCCAAAATTGTTCTTTAAGTCTAGCATTCACTTCCTCCCTGGCATATAATTTTCGATAATAATCATAAAATGTCGCCCTGATTTCCGCTGCATCGGTATGGACTTTCTCTCCTCTTTTAATGGCCAAAATTTGATTTGATTTTTTCCTGAACTTCACCAGCTTAGCAAGATGCTTGGCAGAAACACCCTGATATCCCTGAAATAATGCCCTTATTTTTAATTCATCCTGTGCCCAGTTTTTTTTTTAGATAATGTTCCCTTTCTGTACGTGCTTCTATATATTTAACCCAAGTTTCATTACTAGGTTCCCTTAGATAATTTGTATACTTATTTCTTACTTGGTTCGACAGTTGAGTCTCCCTAGCCCTAATCTTCCTGTCCCTCTTGACCATGTAAGCTTTAATCTCGCCACGGATTACCGCTTTTCCCGCCTCCCAAAGTATCTCCGATTTATCTACATATTCCGCATTTTGGATTAAATACTCTTTCCATCTTTGCTTCAGCCAATTACAAAAATGTACATTGTTAGACATATATCCTGGGAACCGAAAACTATTGACTGCTTTTTTAGGGGGGCTGCTCAAGATTATGTTTATGCTAACAATTGCATGATCCGATATGATTATGTCTGCGATCTGCGTTTCTATTTTATGTTTCATGATTTGTTCTTCCAGCAAAAACATATCTATGCGAGAAAAGTTTTTATGGGTTATAGACTCGCAGGTATATGTGCGTGTATCCGGGTGTTGTATCCGCCAAACATCCCGCACCTTGATGGTGCTGGTGAAATTGCGAAAAAATTTCGCCTCTCTATAATTTGCCGCCTTCCTGCGGAGTTTAAATCGATCTATGTCAGGGCACAGTGTGTTATTCATATCACCCGCCAATATAAGATTCTGGCCTAGATATGGTAGTAATATCTTGCTCAGATTCTCCCAGAATTTAACTTCCAGCTTATTTGGCGCATATATGTTACAAAGAGTCCATATAGTATCATCTATTTTTATTTGAAGCAAGATATATCTTCCTTCAGCATCTAACTCTTGTTTAACAATAGTATATGTGAACTCTCTACCCAACAAGATCGCTACACCCCGTTTACGTTTTTCGCAGGGGGTTGCGATTATTTTAGAAATCCAATTAACTTTTAATTTCTCAATTTCTCCCTTTTTTAAATGTAGTTCTTGAAAGAAAATAATATCAGGCTTATGTTTTTTTGCCGCTTTAAGGATATTTTTTCGTTTAATAGGGGAGGTTATTCCACCCACATTCCATGAAATTAATTTTAATGAACTAACCATTTAAACAATTGACTCATTATCTCTATATACACGACAACAAAAGGAGAGAAGAAAAAAAAATAAAAAATTATATATATCTCTCTCAACCCGTCCTCCCCCCCATCCCCCCAGAACTAAGCCAGTTACTGCCATCATGCCCTCTACGTGTTTTATGCCCCTCTTAGCCACATTAACTCAAACTCTCGAGACAAAACTCTTTAGCTTCCTCAACTGAGTTTAGTGCAATGGTGCCATTCATGCCCAAGACCGTTATTTTAGCAGGGTACCTCATAGTTGCCTTTAACCCGGCCCTGATCAGTCCCGTGCAGAATGGCGACATTGCCCTTCTCTTTGCAGATGTCACCATTGAGAAATCTTGGAAAAGGAGAATCTGTTTTGTGTTTATCATAATAGTCTGGGCTTTTCTATAGTGCTGCATTACTTTCACTTTGTCCTGAAAATTTAGATATTTTATGAGGACCATTCTAGGGCGCACACTACCATCCTTTTGCTGTCTAATGGTGCCAACCCTGTGTGCACGTTCTACCTGCATGCTGCCATTATCTATTTGAATGCCCAATATCTTTGGTAATGTATATGAACTAAATGTAATGAGATCCTCATACTCTTTAGATTCTGGTAATCCAATTACCTGCACATTACTGCGTCTAGATCTGTCTTCCAGATCTTCTATTTTTGCTTTTAGTATCTTAATTTCGTCTGTGTGACTCTCTAAGGTTACTTCCTGCTTACCATTTCTGTCCTCAATATTAGATATTCTTGACTCTACCTCAGTGATTCTAATTGAAAATTGTCTTATTTGATTTGACAGCTCAAAGATCTCGTGTTTTATTACTTCAAATTGTGGCAAGATCAACTCTTCCAATTGGTTTGTTGTAAGCTGTTTTTCTACATTACTATCTGGGCTTCTAGGATTGGCCTCTTGTGTGTTCTCTTGTGGAGTTTTTTGTCTTCTATCCCTTTTTAAAGGCATAGCTGGGGATTTGTTTTTAACATTTGTAATATATTTCTCCATAAGTTCTGAAGTGTGTGCACAGTGTCTAGTTCTAAATAAATCTCCTTATGAAGTTTATCAAGACACACTATCTGTTCTATAGTTAAAGAGTTGCTATAAGCCTCTCGTGTGTTTATACTTTTAAAGGGACTTTAGTTACTGATCTATTGATGTAGGACACCCCCCACCTTACTACCACCAGATATTAAAAATCAGCCTTTTACAGGTTTTTTGTACAATTTAGATCGCTTACACAGTAGACCTATATAGATATACTGAAGTCTGTCCTCCCGTAAACCCTATTTGAATCCAACTGAACAAACTTATTATAGCTTTATATACAGAAAGTGCTTTGATCTTAAAAACAATGTGCCTAACAGGCTTTATATGTATCTAGCAGCACTTCCTATGTAATTAAGCTACACTAAATTTTAAGATAGCTTCTTAGAAGCCAACCTATGCGGTAAACAAAAATATACTTTCTTTAACTCAGCAAGCCTCAGCTAACGAGACAAGCTTGGATGCTTTTTTAAAGGGTCTAACACCTGACCCTATTGAAGGATTCTCAGAATTTCGCAGTAAATCATCACCCTTCAATACAATCTTAGACCATTTATGTTGTCATCAAATCTATACTATCTATTTGACGATGAGTTGTCTCCTAGAACGTTTGGCACAAAGATGCCTAATGAACTCTACAGACTCTACAGAACAAATTTTTATGCGGATTATCACATGTTCATATTTAAGCTTTCTCAGAATTTCACAATGTGTCTTTGCACTACAATACAATCTATGACACCTTTTGTTGTAAACTAGTCTATACTATCTGTTAAACATAAGTTTGCAACACTTTAGCATAGGGATGTTTTTTAAAACACAGACATAGTATTTATAACTTCTACCAACTATAGCTGCGTAGATTTTGTGCAGTGCACTACAAACCAGGTCAGCATTCAAACAGTCCTCTTTGGTTACCACTTGCCAAATACTGAGCAAGAGAATAAACGGTGTTTTTTGGGATTTTATAACAAAATGCCCGTTGAAAAACTTGCTTCTGAAAGTTAACAAGAGTGCTTTCCAGGGCCAATTTACCGATGAATATCAAGTACACCGTTTAAGAATACAGTCGCCAGTGCCCAGTCTATATAAAACAGATATTGATGTTAAGGACCAATCTGAAGTGATTTTTTCTTCTTTTCTTTTTTCCTTTCTATAATTTCACAAGCACCGTGTAATGATTCTGACCCAAATTCCCTTTTAGGACCTCTTTTACTCTCTTTTCTTACTTAAACCTTTTTTAAATTTTCAGCACCTTGTTTGCTCTTTACATAGTTATAGTACATAGTTATAGTGTCCCATCAATAGGCACCTATTGCAAATAAGCCAGCCTTCCTCAGAGGGCCTATCCAATGCCCATTCAAACTGTGAAGAGGAATGTGATAAACAATTTTTAGGCACGGCGGCCCCGCAAAAAATAAATAAATAAAAAAAGTAGAAAAGTTCAGCTCTGCTTTAAAACTGAATCGTCCTCTGGAGAGAAAGAGGGAAAGAGAGTTTCTTCGCCATGGACACACACGGCAAAAATCAGACAGTTATAACATTAAAGTTTATACTTGCGGCTTGGAACATGTGCAGTGATTGCCGCGGCACTCAGTGTGTTACCGGTCTCCTTCCCCGTCTGGTCCCAGTGCTCCCCTCCAGGCGTGATACCTCACAACTGTCGTGGGGCTCTGTTAGGATATTCAGTGATTGCGGGATTGTAAAATGCTGCCGGTCTTCACTACGCCTCTATTTTCCTTTGAGGCCAACGATTTCTGCCACTTGCCACTATGCGGTCATTCCCAGCGGGGGATCCCCACTGTGCTGCGGCATGAACAGTTGCCGGGTAGAGCCGTGTGTGTCTGGGCCAGCGCCATCCGACCTAGGCTGTGGCTGTCAGTCAGCTTCCGGCTTCTCTCTTGTCCTCCTAGAGCGGGATCTGGTGGTCTCCCGCCAAAGAGGTAACTTATTTGGGCGTCTGCTTTTCCTTTAGCTCCGTGTCTCAGGAGCCCTTGCGAGCGCACTCTCCTGCCCCCAGCGCTCCGCCCACCGGAAGTCCTCCAAACAAAAAAAACAGTTCTCTGCATTGTTAGCATGTTAGATAATATTGGGTCTGCACCTATTCTATGCATTTCAATCTGCAGTGATAAATAGGCAGTTAGGCACCTTCACCTCAAGCAGCTGGACAGAAAGATAATAGGGAAGTGGCTGCTCAATAGCTAATGTCTGTTCTGTGTACACAGATCAGTTTCAGACCTCTTAAGTTGCATAACTTTGCTCTAAAACAAGCGGACAGCTCCACCTACTGGCTATTTTAATTACTGCACATGACTGAAAAAAAAAAGGTTGTTATTCTGAAATGGCGCAAATTGAACTGGAGTAACCCGAGGGCCACCTGTATTCTTAAATTGCTATTTTGTAAAAAAAAAAAACAAACTTTTTTTTCTCTCCAAACTTGGCATAGATTGGTGGTAAAATGGTTGCATGAAAATAAACAAAATACCCCAAGTTTAATACCTTAGGTTGTCTCTTTTAAAAAAATACATACATGTGAAGGGTTATTCAGCGATTCCTGACAGATATCAGTGTTCCAATGTAACTATTGCTAATTTTGAAGAAAAAAAAATGGTTTGGAAATAGCAAAGTGCTACTTGTACTTATTGCCCTATAACTTGCAAAGAACCATGTAAACATTGGGTATTTCTAAACTCAGGACAAAATTTCTTGGTGGTTGTAGATGTGTAATAGATTTTGGGGGTCAAAGTTAGAAAAAGTGTGGTGTTCAATTTTTTTTCATCATATTTTATGAATTTTTTTATAGTAAATGATAAAATATGATGAAAATAATGATATCTTTAGAAAGACCATTTAAAGGGACACTGAACCCAAATTCTTTCTTTCGTGATTCAGAAACATGACTTACTAAGCTTAAATTGGCATAAAATATGTTTTACTTTATCCCAGGGAGGCTTGGGTTAATACTTTAAGGCAATTTACTTTACTTTTCCCTACCTCTCTAAGCTTTGTTGGTGTCACATGCTTTTAAACGGTGGATTATCAGTTTTGCATCAACAATCATGATTGACAAATCATTCTTTGCAATAGTAACGCTGAACCCAAAATTTTTTTTCTTTTGTGAGTCAGAGCATGCAACTTTCTAATTTACTCCTATTATCAATTTTTCTGCGTTCTCTTGCTATCTTTTATCTCTTTTATCTCTAAAAAAGACCTCTAAGGAGCCAGCCATTAATTGGTTCAGACCCTGGACAGCACTTGTTTATTGGTGAGTGAATTTAGCCACCAATCAGCAAGAACAACCCAGGTTGTTCACCAAAAATGGGCCGGCATCTAAACTTACATTCTTGCTTTTCAAATAAAGATACCAATAGAATGAAGAAAAATTGATAATAGGAGTTAATTAGAAAGTTGCTTAAAATTGCATGCTGTATCGGAATCACGAAAGAATAAATTTGGGTTCAGTGTCCCTTTAAGTTGAATCAGTGCTATAACAGAGTTTGTGCTATATGTGAATATTAGTTTGGGATTGGTTAGCAGGGGTTCTTTTTGTTCTGGGGACAGGGAAATCGGTGAAAAGAAAAAACATAAAACAATATACTCATTTGACAAAATAGATCTGCAGTTTTCATTGCAAAATCATTCTTATATATGAAGGTTTATAATCATGTAGTTTACAATTTGTGTTTTAGTGTCCCTTTAACAACTTTAGCTGCAAAATGTTTAAGACATATATATGGTAAAATGCTAGTTTGTTGTTTTAATAATATATATATCACCCTTTGTTTTTTTGTATACACAGTATCCATTTACGTAAGCTTTAACTGTAGCAAATGATATAGCTGTATACCACATGTGTATATTTATGCTGTTAAGATTTTCTGTGCAAGAGAAAAACACAACTTTGTATTTTTGTTCCATATTTACTATTATTGCAGCTTCAATTTCTTTTCTTTCTCCCCCCCTCAAATTCAGCAAGGAGTTTCGGGAAGGAGGCAGAATTCTTTTACAAAAGCTACAGAAATACAAACCTCGCATAGCTGTGTTTAATGGAAAATGTAAGTCTACTCTTCTAATCCGCTCTTGTTGTTAATTAACTATCAAGAACACCACCAAATACATGAAGTTGTTGTTGTTTTGTTTTTTTTATTCCCACCAGGTATATATGAAATTTTTAGCAAAGAAGTATTTGGAGTAAAGATAAAAAAATTTGAATTTGGAATCCAGCCACACAGGATCCCTGAATCAGACACAGTAAGTGAATGTAATACCTACATTAAATGCTAAACCAAAATGACTGTGGTGTTGATTGTTTTAAAAAATCTCTGCTCCTTTCCTTTTGCATGGTTGTAAGGGAGGCTGAAAAGCATTGTAAATGCTTCAGTCCCTGATAATAATGTACATGCGCTAATTTAAAGGTGCATTAAAGGGACATGAAGCCCACATTTTTTTCTTTCATGATTTAGAAAGGACATGCAGTTTTAAACAACTTTCTAATTTACTTCTATTTTCTAATTTGCTTCATTCTCTTGATATTCTTTGCTGAGAAGCATATCTAGATAGGCTCTGTAGCTGCTGATTGGCTGCCCATGTGCATTGCTCTTTCTTCAACAAAGGATATCTAAAAAATGAATCAAATTAGATAATAGATGTAAATTTGAAAGTTGTTTAAAATTGTATTCTCTAGCTAAATCATGAAACAAAAAAATTGGGTTTAGTGTCCCTTTAATCTGAAAATTGAATCCACTCCATTAATGAATGAATGAAAATAAAGCTCTATACATTATTTATTTAACTTGCTTTTGCTGTGCAGGCTCCACAATCCCTAGAGGGTCTGGGGGTGAAACGTTGTATTCTTTAGTATGATGCAAATTGCCTGATCCACTAAATACTAGACTTTGATAGCTCCAAGCTGTGCACAAACTCATTTACAGCTAGCCCTAACTGGTTACAATCAAGGGAGAGAAGATAAATATACTCACTAGGGTTTTTAAAGGGAAAATGTATTTAAACCTGATTTGGGTATGCCCTTTACAAAGGGCTGGCCTCTCTCTGCCACTGGGAGGTTGATTTGTTTTAAAGCAGAGCTTTCCAAACTTTTCATGTTGGTGACACACTTTTTAGACCTACATCATTTTACGACACAGTAATTCAGTTGTACAAGCAAACAGGAGGTTAAACTAATTTATTTTAAGAGATACGGACAATTACATAAATTATATAATAACGAAATGTATTTACAAGTAACAGTATGTGCAAGAATTAAACAAAGTTTAATAACACCAATAGCTACTTACTATTTTAATGGGATGTATGAGGTTGATGGGATGAACACAGTTTCTGAATATTTGGTGGAATATTAGATAAGGACACTTGCATTTCATCATCAAGCATTTTTAAGCTTCCACTTCCTATCCATATATCAAGAGCAGGAGCAGCAATGCACTACTGGGCGCTAGCTGCAAAAAAATAAAAACACTTTGACTTCTGACTTCAGCTCAGTGTTAAAGCTGTTGCCCTCAGAGCTCTGTGAGTCCGACTGACTAGTGCCCACGCTGCAAACACACTGCTGTCCCACTCACTGACTACACATGCAGTCATGAGCTGATTGAGGAGACTACATGTGCAGTCAGGAGCCAATGTGCCGCCAATGGCAATAGTTTCAGTTCCCGCTAAGCTGCGCCAATAGGTAAAGATGATCTGTGAACCACTAGGTATCAATCACGTGTCAAACCAAAATAAAATTTAAAAATAATTTGAAATTCAAAAACATTTGTGCTGAAGCAGGGACACACCTACACACTGCTGCCGACACACTAATGTGTCACGACACACAGTTTGGAAAGCACTGTTTTAAAGTCTATTGTTTACATAGCTTTTCTGTTGCCAATACTTATGTACTGACATTTTTTGTATAGTTGGATGTTTCAACAATTTTAATACACTCCAGCAGCTAAAAATTTACATTGAGAAT
Source organism: Bombina bombina (assembly GCF_027579735.1). Taxonomy (NCBI): domain Eukaryota; kingdom Metazoa; phylum Chordata; class Amphibia; order Anura; family Bombinatoridae; genus Bombina; species Bombina bombina. The sequence continues at coordinate 335,426,498 of NC_069504.1, read as the reverse complement.
ACGTTCAAGGGTAGAACATTTTGTGTATTGTTACTGTTTTGCAATGCTTTTATAACCTTTATTTTGTATGCACAGTAGATTGTTTGCAATTCAGTGCTTAAAGGGATACGGAACCCAATTTTTTTCTTTCATGATTCAGATAGAGCATACAACTTTCTAATTTACTCCTATTATCAATTTTTGTCTTTGTTCTCTTGGTATCTTTATTTGGAAAAGCAGTAATGTAAGCTTACGAGACAGCCCATTTATGGTTCAGGACCCTGGATAGCGCTTGCTGATTGGTGGGCACATCTAGCCACCAATCGACAAGCTGTACCCAGGTGCTGAACAAAAGATGGGCCAGCTCGTACACTTAAATTCCTGCTTTTTCAACTAAAGATACCAAGAGAACAAAAAAAAATTGGCTAACAGAAGTAAATAAGAAATTTACCATTTCCCAGCTTTGGAAAACCAACATTCTTATAGCAATATACTTTATAACCTTTTAAACCTCTAAATTTCTGCCGGTCTCTAATCCACTACAGACTGCCTTTTATCTTAGAGCATTTTTATAGCTTTTTACAACAAGACACTACTAATTCATGTGTGCCATATAGATAACAGTGCTCATTACGTGGAGTTATTCATGAGGCAGCACTAATTGGATAAAGTGCAAGTCTGTAAATAGCACTGAAATAAGGGGGTAATCTGTAAAGGCTTAGATACAAGGTAATCACAGAGATAAAAGTATATTAATATAAGTGTTGGTTATGCAAAACTCGGGATGGGTAATAAAGGTATTTATCTTTTTAACAATACATTTTTCTGGTGTAGACCGTCCCTTTTAACCAGTTAAAGACTGGGCATTTCAGACAAAAACTTGCCCAAAAGACCAGAAAAATGTTAGCATTTTTGCCATCACTCTATTTAAATGGAAATATTTCCAGAGGTATCTGCAAAAATAGTAATCAACCAGGTTGCCAGATCAAGAAAAATACTTAAACATTGAAAAGAGGAACTGCACTCACTGTATTAGTTCAGTCAGAATTCACAAAATGTATTTCATATCGGTGATGTTTCAGGGTTAGTAACCCCTTTCCTCAGACCATGCAAACAGTGACAAACAAACTTAAATAGGCAGTAAACCACACCCCGATCCACAAAAAATCGCGCCAAAACGTGTAATAGAAACATAAAATGAATGCAGGTAGCATCTAATCAACCATCATGTGAACAATGAATAAATGTGTCAAAGAAAAAATAAATGTAAAAAAAATAATTAGTGTCATTTCAAAAATAATCTTGTATCTGACACATTTTACAGCATGCAACCATAATATAATAATGGTAGTGTCAATCATCAGACACTATCTATATAGCTATACACATTACAAGGTTATTCTATATATTATGCGTGTTTAGGGTGCTTGTGCCATCCTCCTTATAGTTCTCTCCTCTATATCGGCTGATTAACACTATCGTTTTGAGGCTTGTCCTCCCGGTCAGTGACACAGCACGTTTCTCACCAGGGCTCCAGCATTGCATAGAATAGTATATTTTGTAACAAGGTCAATCCTCTTTTTCAGATAGTGCCTTTTGCAATCCGTGAGCCCCTTGTATTGGTCGGCATTGTGCTGTGTCGCTGAGTTCTATTATTCATATAGTTTTTGCTTTATGGTATACCGAGGAGGCCTGCACCCTTATTTCATTCATTTTTAAACTAAGTATTAAATCACCTTTTGTACATAATAGCACTTATGTTTTTTTCATAATATTTTATTAATTCATTATAGTAAAAGTTACATTTTAACTGATTCCTGGTGATCTCTCCTATACCCCAATGTATGATTTCTTGTGGATACCCATTTGAGTGCTGAGCCACTGTCAACTTTTCTCTCTTGCCTTTTTTTATTTATTCTATATATTACAATGTAGCACTATAACCATAGATGATATATAAAAATTCTGTGTCCTTTAGTCAATTAGTGTATCTGTATGTGAAGTGTTTCACGGACAACAAATCACG